>NC_056731.1:858477498-858684998 GCF_019279795.1 Protopterus annectens
GTGACCATCAAGATTCCAAGAAGCAGCAGTACATTGTATTCTTAGACAAATGAATGACCTAATGTGTCTTGCAGTCAGTGTTCACTAGTTATCAAACTTTTGTGTGCACTTGGCAAACAAAGTCTCATCATGTAGAAGACCACATGCATGGAAGAGGATAACAGCTTGGTTTTGTTAAGTATACAGTTATATCTCTTAACATGATGGGCATTGACTGGATCCCAGTTAGCCTGCAGCTGTTCACACTTTCACATTCCTGCGCTCATTGCACTTTTTACAAGCACGATAGGAAATTTGAGCACACCAACAGGAAGGTCTTTTGTTTTGCTGACTATAATTGTCTCCCAAAGTGCAAAAACTAATTCCGGGTTCTTTAAACAGTCATATTAAGCCTCAACAGAGAAGCATCCCTACTGATCGATCTGAACTAATTCCATCACTAAAAAAAAAAAACTGATGGTGTTACAGAGTCACTGAGTAGAACATATACATGGAAACTCTATAAAGAATAATGATAAAACAGTCACACACACTGACAAAAAGTAAAACAAACCAGTCTGTAAATAAAATGAAATAAAATAGTTGCATGTTACAAAAAACTTACATTTTAGCCAAACGTGATAAAGACAAACACTCCTCAATGCTGGCTGGAAGCCTCACCCATACAGATATGCAGTGTTGCACTTTCCTTTCCAGTCTCCACTTTCCTGTTTATGCTCAAGTCTTTAGGCAACCCTTGCAACTTCCAACCAAGGAATACTACACAGAATTTGCCCATGTGATCGACCAGTCAATAGCAAATAACAATAAACATGACTTCTCTTACCAAGAGTACTAGAATGTTGTAATGGAGACTGACGGATGACAAGTGACAATTTACTGATATGGTCATAAAGAGTTGCAGTCAGGGATTGTGCACTACAGTTTTCCATGCTGATTTTTTGATACTCAGCTTCTTACAGCAAATGCTGCAAGAGCTTGAGCATGGGTATTCAGGAAATACATACATATGTTGGGCACAATTTTGCACCATACCATTTCCAGACTAACCTCACCACAAAAAAAAAAAAGAAGAAAGAAAATCCTTAGATGTTCTTTTCTTTTTTTTTTTTCATTTTTTTGTAAGATACTTAACAGAGCACAATATTTCATAGCTAGGGCACTTTGCACAGCATACTGCAATATGACACCACCCATGGCAATGAACCTCCTTTTCCAGATTTACTAAAACACCAAGTAGCTGTTGAAAGTTACTGCTCTGTTTACAAGGGTTGAACATGTGCAGATACTAACTAGAAGGTGAGTAGTGGGTAACATTGCTAGCCTCCATTGGATATAAGGGGTGCAACTGATTTCACTGTTTTGAATTTTCCCTTCTTCATCACATAAATACCAATTTTCAAATGAGAAACATTGCTGATCCATTACCAAATGTTGTAGTATTTGGCTGTTGTCTGTTGCCAGTTTTTACCCCTCTTTGTGACACACTTTGTGTTAAATTACTCTTATGTTTCTCTCCACAGCAGAAATAAAGAATACAGTGAACCATGCACAAAGAGATGACATAATGCAAGGTACACTGGTAGAAAATTTTGATTGCAGAATAGTAATATTAGCATGGCTTCAGCAAGATATCATCTGGAATGCTAAGTCCTGTCCTGGAGTCCTTACTGGAGGCACTAGAAGAGTATATAGAAAAATATGGGAAGTTTTGGGGTCAGCAAGTTAGATTTAGTAATAGCTTAACTCGCTGATCATCTAGAAATAATGGTGGAAGATGAAGGTAAATGAGGCCTCCAGAAATGAAAAAGTTAATCCAAGGGAATGATTTGGTAAGGGAGCTATAAAGCAACTGTGTGTACACACATAACATGAAGTTTGCTTGTAGTAGTTTTGTCATTTGTAATTGTCAGGAAGTACTAAACCATTTTAATATGTTTTCTGGTTTGGTAACCTCATGGCATGAGAGAGACAATATTGGACACAACCCCTTTTCATCTTTAAGTTAGAAGTATTAGTACCCCACATCTGTGAATGCTGTGCAGAGTTTTCATCCTTACTTGTCACAGGTACACTAGCATGTAAATAGTCACGATCCAGTTAAGAAAACTACAGTTAAAATGACCTAGTCACATGACTGGGTAAAATCAGTATGGTAAAGCTTTGAACAGCAAATAATTCAGTGCCTGTGGGTTTGCCTCTTCATTTGACATTCTTAACAATCTAAAAACAATGTATATACACAAAGGCGAAACACACAAGCTTTGCTGTTCTCATGTTATTTTAGAAACTCTTTTGTGTTTATGTCCAGCTTGATAGTACAAAGCAAGATGAAGCAATTGAACTTCTGATAACCAATTTGCTCATCTCAGCAACTCATCTAGATGTTGAACCATGAACTTCACAGATACGAACAACCAATAACTAAAGAACAAATACAAAAATAAAAAAACGAACAGCAACCACATCCAGTAGCCACTTTATTCTGGTTTAGCTTTTTCGTCAGTGCTATACTGACTTCATCAGAACAATGAAATGTGTAAATTACACACCTTAAATAAAACCAAATGATCACATGATTTTACTAATTAACAACCAATTATCTCTTAAAAACCCATTGTATCAAATACAAACCACCATGCCCCAGTAAATACTGTTTCCCTAATCACTGTTAAAAAAAAATCCATTTACAGTATTAGAAAGTACATGAGTAAATAAAAATAAATTAAACTTGAAGCATGTTTGTTGTAAACTCACTTGTAAATACCTATGTCACCCATATGTACAAACATCATTAATATCCACTTATCTATAGAGATGTTCAGAACCTTATCCATGTACTATACATTAATGTCTACATTCATAGGGCTAGCTCAGCTTTTAATTTTAACAAACAACTAATAGACACAGTTGCGCTCAGGCCTGGGGAGGGCAGTGGCATTACACATTAATTGCCAGTTCAATTTCTTATACATCTATTGACAAGGTAGATTTAGGACAAAGGGGTGGGCCATCATATTTATACCTAGGATATATTTAAACATATATGTAGAATGTTTGAAGTTAAAGCCTTTCCAAAATACTGTTTTCTGTATGTGACTTATGCCTTCAGTAGCCAACATAGCGATAGAGTGGGGGTGCATCTTTAGAATTTAATGGACACACCATAATGCATGTGTGGAGCCCCATCCATTAAAGTTCATTGACACACCCTTATGGTGTCCTACCACTGACATCACCAAAGGATACAGTGGAATTACAAGGGAAAGACTGCGGTGGTGGTGCTGCTGTAGCGTTGTCGTCTCATAGCAAGATGTTGTCCTGTTCGATTCTCAGCTAGAGTGTCTTCTGTGTGGAGGCATGCTTGAATGGGGCGTGCCTTCGTTGAAGGTTGTGCGTCAGGGCTGGTAACCCGGTACGTAAAAATCCACTACCAATCATTAGCGGACCGGAGTTCCGCTGTGGCGACCCCTAACCGGGAAAAAGCCGAAAGACACAAAAAAATCCTTACTAAATGTTTATGAAATTTTTTATTAAAGTAATTTGCCAATGTTTTGAAGCATACCTTTGCACAATATCATGTAGTGCTTAAACCCTGGTGCAGCACTTTCTCCCATTAGGAAACATTTTGATCATCGGTTTCATATTTAAAATTAATTTTAAAATTTGCTTTTTCCTTGCACTGACATCACTGAGAAAAAACAAGGAAGTTTAACCTCACTGACTTAGACATAGGAAAAGCATCAGTTATAGATGTAGACTTCAATGGGAGCACCACTGCTCATGCACTAAGATGCCCCATTAAAGTCTGTGGATGTAGCTCAGGTTAGCATATGGCAACATCACAACTGGAAAGGCTACATTTTTTGGGGGCTTGGTTTAATAAAACATTTACAAAGCTTTTTATTAAAAATGGCCAACAAATGCAAGGAAGGGCAAGCTGGAAGATACAGTTTAGCACTTGGCTAATCAAATGCCGCAATGTTTATAGAAATGTTGGCAAATCACTGTATAATATTATTTAGGTTGGGTAGAAAATGTTTTGCTGCATTTAAGTTACAAAATTCTGAGATGTATATTTAAACTGTGGTGGAACACTTTAAAGATTTTTTGTAATTTGAATTTCTTTGTGAAAATGTAACAAAGCCCCAGAAATGTATGTGAATATTTCTTTCTCCTTATTTTTACCTGCAACGGGGTTTGTGTGTATGGATAGGGTAACTTTATCAGGGTTAAGAGAAGTCTTACAAAATAATGTGTGTGATTAAGGGAGAACAGAAACAATGAAGTCTTGTCCACAGGTTTCCAGTATTTAGGGCTTGAGAGCCAGAAACCAGTTTTTGAGTGATGTTGGAGTCACATTTAGATTTTGATTTAAGGCATGTGCCATAGAAACCTACGTCCATTTGAGAGAAGATTTAAAGCCATTACCTCTAGATTACATTTGTTTGCTGGTTTATTAAAATCACTGCGGAACATTGAAGACATGCCTGCCTTTGGGCTTTTGAGTTTACTCATGTTTACAAAAAGGCTTGCAACTGACACAGCTTTTAACAGCCCCATCAGACTGATCTCTGAACCATTTGTGACTTGTGAGTCAGTCATTGGACAGCTGTGTTCTAGAGAATGGAGTAGTCTGGATACAGGGAAAAGACACCATTTTATTTATGATGTGAATATACACTATTGTTGAACTAAGCTAACTTTTAGTTAATACATCCATCCATCCATTCAACCCCTTTTTCCCATTTTGCACATGGAGACGGGGTATCAGTTCAGCAGTGACAAAATCATCTCAAGCCAAGGTTTACACTGCCGTGTGGCTAGCCCTGCCATGGAGAAGAGGTTTATGCAGTCTATATAAACTGGAAATGGAAACAGAAATCACTGCATTTGTAAATCAATAAAAAAAATGTAATGATTTTAGAAATTCTGTCAAAAGTAAATCTTTATACAGCATACATATAGAATAAAAAACGTCCAGTGATGGAGCTTGATTAAACAAAGGATGATTCTGATACTTGTCACCTAGTGAAAATTGAGCAAACCACGAACACAAAAATAAATAAAATGTACTCAGCACGGCAGAACTGGAGCCAATAAATGATCATACCCCTTATCAGATTTCACAAACCACACCAGGATTTGTAGAAAAAACAATTTAATAAAATAAAATAGATTAAGCGCTTTTGTTTCACTCCAGGAAACTTCTTCAGAATAAAATTATTTACATCACAACACTTTATATAATTAATAAAACTCACTAATTGGTTAAAACGAACTCAGGAAAAACAAAATTCCATTGGTCAGCTAAAATGATTGTCACACAACATTAAATCACATTTCTATAACAAACTAGTGTTATTATCCCCGAATTTAACATTAAGATCTATATATATGGGTCTAGGTTACAACGTCGACAGATGAGAAGACCGACAGCGAAATCACCGACGCGAGAAGATCGACGGATGAAAACACCGACGCGGAGAACACCGAGATGGGGAAAGGATGTGTAAGTATGCTGTAGTGACGGACGTTAGGGTGCGAGTAAGGTAAGTGTGCGATGTTGGCAGTCTGTAGGGGTAGGGGTGGGTTAAGTGAGTTAGGGTTAGGGCGCGAGTTAGGTAAGGGTGCAGTAGTGAATGTTTTGGGTTGGGGCGGGTTAAGTGAGTTAGGGTTAGGGCGCGAGTTAGGTAAGGGTGCAGTAGTGAATGTTTTGGGTTAGGCGGGTTAAGTGAGTTAGGGTTAGGGCGCGGGTTAGGTAAGGGTGCAGTAGTGAATTTGTTTGGGTTAGGGGCGGGTTAAGTGAGTTAGGGTCAGGGAGCGGGTTAGGTTAGTGTGCGATAGTGACGGACCTTAGGGTTAGGGTTTCGTTAGGGTAGTGGATAGTTGTGTATGTAAGGTTTAGTGTTTGTTTGTTAGGATTTAGGTGTGCTTGTGTTGTGTGTGTGGTTTTGGTCAGGAATTTGTTTTGTTTATTGGTTGTTGTGATGATGTGTTGAGTGTGTGTGGTGTCGTGTTTGTGAGCTGTCGATGATGTGGTGTCGGTGATGTCGTTGTCGATGTTGTGTGCTGTCGGTGTTATAACCTAGAACCATATATATATATATATATATATATATATATATATATATATATATATATATATATATAATACATATGGTATATAACAAATGAAATTATTTACAAGACATACATAAATAATAAAAATATTTTATTATTTATTATTTTATATTTGTTTATTTTGTATGTTCTTCTCATTTGTATGTCAAAGCTTTCTACTTTAGGACAGGTAAAATGGAAACTTGATCATTCAACCCCAGACTGGCACATGCATCTAAATTAAGTTGCCATACTAATTCTCTAAGTTCTAACTTTGTTCCCAGTCTCCCCCTCTTTCAAGGGGTTTAACTTGTTCAATAGCCCATCTCCCTGTTAGATACAGAGTACAAAGGATTAGCCCAGATAAAATCACTTTAGTTGGCAATCTAGGAGACTCTTTCTCTGATGCCCTCCCAGTGGGAGTAACAAAGATGCCTTGTTGAAATTTCAAGTTGTTTATTCAGCTAAGTAGGTAGATGGAAAGGTGTTCTTGTTCTAATACATTACATTCATCAGGTTGGTTATTTAAAGGCAGTTACAGCCAATGGTGAGAGGGTCCATGGGAGCTCACTGGATTGAATTTTAGATTGAAATGGATTGAATGTTAGACCCCTTGTCAGTGAAATAAACAAGCAACTTAGGAGCTTAATAAAATCCACTTAAACCAAGTTTGAGGCTAAAATAGCTACCCAAGGTGAACACAATCACAGGACATTTTTATATTCATAATCTTAAAAGCACAGTCCAGCAAATACACTGAGCTGATTGTGAAAGATGTTACCTACACTAAGGCTAAAGATATAGAGAACCTACTGGCCATTAAATTTAGCCCTAACTTTACCCATCTCTTTCCTTCTTCTGTCCCTCAAGATAACCTAAAACTGGCTTGCCTCCAGCTATTACAAAAGACCAAGTCCTAAAAGTGGTACCAGTACACATTGCATACCTCGACCTGAACAAAGCTTTTGAGACAATTCCCATCTCAGGCATAGTAGAACAGCTAAATAAACTTGGAATAAACCCTTATGTCACCCAGTGGATTGCCAGCTGGCAGACAAATGAGTTGGAGATAATCAAATCTGAGGAAGTTATCTCCACAAAGAGACTGGTCAGCAGTGGGATCCCCTAGGATCCTGTGCTGGGACCTCTGCCATTTATGTAAAAGCCAATAACAAAGGGCTTTGGTTGTCTAAGTTTACAAATGACTGCAAGTTAGGAGCAGTCACCAAATACCCAAATGACGTAGTCATCCTGCAGGAAAGTTTGTGCCAAATAAGTAACTGATGCCAAAATCATGGACTGAAATTAAATGTAAAAAAATGCATTATTGTATCTGTTGGGAAATTACCTTTCTCAGGGAACAAACACATTGAGAATATGCCCCAAAGAGTTGACCCAGTTGTTTGGGATTTGGAACTTATGTGGACAATGACCTAACTTTTGACCAACATGTGTCTATTGTTGTAAGAAAGCCCTTCTGTACTGCACAGCATATAAACAAAGGGTTTATATCCAGCTCTAGTGATGCCATTGCCACCCTTTACCCAGCCCTCATTAGGCCAGTCAGTGAATGTACTACCCACTTTGGCATGTATCTGTCCAGACACATGAAACAACTGGAATACCCACAGAGATACCTTACTAAAACTATAGAAGGCCTAAATAGCATGTCCTTTGTGGGCCGACGTAAGCCCTATCATTATACTTGATATCCTCCAGACTGCTAAGAGGTGACCTGTGTCTGGCATACAAGGCATACTCCATCCCATTATTGATGGATTTACTGCACATCAAGTCAAATGGCATCAGAAATACTTGGTCTAGGGATCTAAACCTCTTCTGCAAAATCAACAGAATTATTTGGTGGGAGAGGTATATCTCGCAGAGGACACAGCTGTTGTGGAACAGACTCCTCATCCACATAAAACAAGTTCATCCCTGTCCCTATTCATGCACAACTTACATCTAAGTTTGTGAAACAATAATTTACACTAAGACTGCTCTCTGTACTACCAATGAACTTGGAAAGCTCGTAAATGTTTTATCTCATTCATCGGTCCCCCTCAAGTTATCTATGGTATGATCACAGTTATTTTCATTAGGGGTAGCATGTAATTATCAACCTTTGGATGGGTAAGGCCAATGGATGGGTAAGACCAATCTATAACCAGTTGAGCTAGATTATTTGAGCACAAGAAAGGAAAATGGCTAGGGTTAAAATGGCCTGCAAGAGCAGCTAGCCTGGCACGTATCTATGAACCTATGGAGGAAAATCTGTAAGATGGGAAAACAAGGAGCCAATTCCAGAGCTTACAGGGTAGTCCTTTATTTTAATATTCCTATAAGACTCATGGGAGTTTATCAGCTCAGCAGCCTGTGGAACCTCATTCTAAGTTAAAGGGTTTTTATTTTTATTTTTAACAAACAAAAAAATGGCAGCACATCATTTGCTACCACTACAGAACTATATTTAAGAAAACAATTTAGCCTGAGCTTCATCAAGTCCATCTGTTAGAGTGGTTTGTTGAGTGCTTTATAATTTGATTACATGTGATGCAAAACAGGCTAACAAGGTCTGTTGATAACCTTGTAAAAGCAGGTATTTTTAGTGATCAAACTGTAACCTCTAAGCTGTAGGACTGGCAAATTGGTAAGTCATAGGTTTACAGAATGTTTGTCTGCTTATTTAAGAATTTTAGATGTTCTTCGTGTTTCGGTGTTGCAGTCATCACTTGTGGGTTATCCCTGCTGGGTAGCCCTCAGTCGGCCTGAATACCAGAGTCAAGCTTTTCCCCTGTGCTGTCTGCTGTCGCCTGTGGACTGACGTCAGGTCATCAGTGGTATAAAGGAGAGCAGCCGGCACCATTACATCAGTCTTTCTTGCAGTGGAGCCTGAAGCAAAAGCAGTTTGCGTGTATGCCAGTCGGTCGTTGCCAGTGTGGAAGGTGAATCTGAAAACAACTAAAGCTAAGTACCCCATTGGGGACCTTTTTCTTGCACTAACCGATGTTCGAAAGTCAATAATTGTCTCCGCTGTGGAAAACAAATACCACACCGAGACTTCCATACCTTGTGTGTTACTTGTCTAGGCCCAGAACACAACGTCCCCCATTGTCAGTTCTGTGCACTTTTTGATTCAAGGACTATTCGACGTAGAGCTGAATTTGTAGCCAGACATTTCCGAAGTAGTTCCTCGCATTACGAAATGGCATCCGTCGATCAGCAGTCTGTGGATATTCTCAAAGAATGAAAAGATAAAGAAAGGGACAGACCATGCAAACTTAAGCCTTAAGACGACCCGTCCCAGAAACAAGTCGTCATTTATCAGGAATTCAGTGAGGCGCATTCGCAGCCGCTGATGCCCAACTCATTTCCTTCACAGGCCTCTACCTAGACCCTTTCTGAGTTCGATATGCCGCCGGAGAATGCTTCATCATCTGATCCCTCTGTTTTCTCCACTTCAGTTGGGTCCTGAGCGGCTCCGCAGACACCGGCTTCCGAGGAGATTCTTCGTACAACCAATATCTATTGTCTAGATTTCATAGAACAGTCCACATTAGGTACTACAATCAGAATCCCAGAAAATCTCCACATCTATACAGAAGAGTCCCAACTCTAGGCTCTCTTATACAACTCCTCTCATTAAAAGATGGAGACATACACCCAGATCCTGGCCCAGTGACACTTCCTACCACACAACTCCACAATCCCAATCAATTCAACACACATTCCCTTACTCAGCCAACAAACTCTCTCTTCATAGCCCACCTCAACATACGTAGCATCAATAATAAAGTCTCACAACTCCATGCTCTCTTAGAAGTCTACTCTTTCGACATTCTCTGCTTAACACAAACCTGGTTAAAGCCTGTAACTAAAGACAATGAAATCACCCCACCCGGATATAATATATATAGATCTGACCGTATAGCAAAGAAGGGTGGGGGAATTGCTATCCTATTTAGATCAAGTCTACAGATCACCACATATGACCTTAAACCACCTGTAGATTCTACTGCTAAAATTCTTATTTCCAAACTTCAACTCAACACTTTCAAATCCATCTATATTATCTGTATCTATCTACCTCCTGGCAATAACAATACCACCATAGAAGATATCCTCTGCTGGCTATCACTAAACCTGCCCCAAGAAACCATTATCCTAGGTGATTTTAACACAGATTGGAGCAGCTGTTGCAGCAACCAACCTACCACCCTCATTAACCTCTTTGGTTTCTCTCAAATTATTACCTCCCCTACCAGGATAAACAAGCCCAATAAGAAAGAAAGTACCTTGGATTGGATTCTTATAAATAACCATCCCCACATATATGAATCTGGAACCCTCCCTGATGATATTAGTGACCACTCACTTACCTACATTATCAGGCATAAAACCAATGCCTCCATTCCAGTCAATGTTAAGTCCATTAGATCCAAGAAAAACTTTAACCCTGATCTCTTCCAAAGTGAACTAAGAGCATGCAATTGGTCTCCCTTAAGACACCTCCCATTGGAGGAAGCTGTCAAATACTTTAATTCCAAATTCCTCACCATCCTAGATAACCATGCACCAAACCGCTCTATTAGAATCAAAACTAAATCTGCCCCATGGCTGTCAAAAGAAATCAAACAATAAGTCCACCTCAGAAATAAATACTGGGCCAAATGGCATATGACTAAAAACTCTGCTGACCATCAAAACTTTAGACAACTGAGAAATGAAACTAAGAAAGCTATACTGTCTGATAAAAGAAACTACTACTTACAGTTCCAGCAAACTAAACATAATAACCCACAAAAATTCTGGGCAAGTATTAACCAACTACTACACCCAGGTCAATCCATTACACCTAACCCACAAGGCACAGACCAGGAGAACCCAAAGCACACTGCCAATGCCTTTAATACTTTTTTCACTGAGGCCATTCAAACACTTGCCAGTCACCTATCACCTAATAATTTCACTTTACCTATCTCTAACACAACTCCTCCTCCTCCTTTTCTCTTCCAACCCATCCCTACAACATATATTCTTTCCCTTATCCAAAAACGTAAACCTTGCTCTCCTTCAGCAGATCAATTACCAGCTGAATATCTACAGAAATCAGCCAAATCCATCGCCTATCCCGTTTCCATTCTGATTAACAGAACCATTAGTGAAGGACACATCCCTAGCATCTGGAAAGTCTCCCATATTATCCCCCTTCATAAAGGTGGAAAATCTACTGATTTCTCCAACTACCGTCCCATAGCCCTACTTTCACCTTTGGCAAAACTAATGGAAAAATGCATCCATAAGCAACTGCTAGACCACCTAATCAAAAATAACTTACTTTCCAGCTGTCAACATGGTTTCAGACCATCCCACAGCACTACTACTGCCCTCCTTTCCTTCACTGACTGTATTAACAAAAACCGAAATGCCAATATGCTCTCCTCAGCACTGTTTATCGATCTGTCCAAGGCATTTGATATGGTTAATCACCAAATACTTATAAATATCCTCAAATCCCTCTCACTAGATACACTCACTATTAAATGGTTCCAATCCTATTTAGATAACAGACAACAGGCAGTACTTTGGCACAACACTCTATCTACCCACCTGCCCATTAACATTGGTGTCCCTCAAGGGTCCATATTAGGTCCTCTTCTTTTCTCCATATTTATCAATGACCTTCATCTAGCAATCCCCCAAGCTACATGTGTTCAGTACGCCGATGATTCTACACTTATATGTACAGCCACATCCACTTCTAAACTTCACTCCCTTATCCAAGAAGTATTTAATACAGTAGAACAATGGTTTACACAACAGTGCCTTCTGTTGAACCCCAAAAAAACGAAACTCCTCCTTTTCAATCCTACTCGTAAGACCGTCCCAATAGATTTCTCAGTTATATCCACAAATGGTACTCCCATATCACCTGACCCAACTACTAAACTACTTGGTATTACCATAGACAACAATCTTAACTTTGACACCCATATCAACAATACTATAAAAACCGTCAATAAAAAGCTAGGCTCTCTCTACAGAATCAAACCATTCCTTTCACCAACAGTCAGAAAAACTATTGCTTATACCCATCTAATCTCTACACTCCTCTATGCCTCACCCATATTTACTAATTTATCTAAAAATAACCTCGCCAAACTGGAAATCTCCTACAATAACATTGCCAGGTTTGCTACTGGCAACCCATTCAGAACCCACCACTGCTATAATCTTAAGCAGCTTGGATGGCTAGAAATTCAGAATATGCTTAAATTCCACCAACTAACCATTGCCCATAAGACTCTTTACCAACCTTCCAGTACTCCTATATTAACTAACCTCATCTATCCCTATAAGAATCTGAAATCCTTGCGCTCATCAGACAGAACTTCTTGTAAACACCTCTAAATCTAATAACAAGGCTGGGGACTCTCTTTTCAGCAACACTGTTGGAAAATCCTGGAACCTTCTCCCCAGTGAACTTTCCTCAGTTTCCTCCACGTCTCTTTTCAAAAACAAACTGAAACTTTTCCTAAGAACACAGTGGCTATGCCCCTGTACTAAACCTGACTGATCAGTTTTCTACTTTTTCTACTCATAACAGGTACTGCCTACCCACTACTTCCCTATAACTAGCTCTAACTTCCTTCTTGCCACTTTACCTTTTTGCTATTCTTTACCCTTCTTTTCATCCCCTAAGCTTACTCATAGTGTGAAAACTCTTTTATTTATATAAAAAACACACTTACGCCTCTTTTATTTTGACTTTCTGTATTCTACCTGTAATCTGAACTGTACCTGCCTACTGCACTGCAAAGTATTTCTGCCCTCTCTATAATTTTTCCACTGTACCTGCCTTTGGCACTGTGATGTATTTCTGTCCTCTTTGATTTTTCCAGCCTAACTTCTAATGTTCTTTGTAAATATAAAGGTTTTATTTTCCTCTTATCCCAGACCTATTTCTCCCAGACTATAGTATAATATTAGACCTATTTTTAGTATTGTACCCAAATTTAAAAATGGGAGGTACTTAGACCTCTATGATAATTTCTGTATTAACCTGTAACAACATTGTTTGTAAAAATGTTTTTTTTTTTTTGCTTTTTTTTCTCCTGGGCCTCTGCTGAAAATGGACATGTATCCAGTTGGACTAGCACGGTCAACAAATGTAAAATAAATAAATAAATAAATAAAATTCAAGGCAAAAACCGACGTCTTCACCTCCAACTACCGCATCCCAATGACAAATGGATTTACCAAGGTCTAAAAGCAAGACCACCCCAAAGAAAACAGTCTCTAGTCGCCATCTTACTCCTCCTCCACTGCCTCAAACACACTTACTGAAAATGGTGGAGGACCTCATCACTTTCATCAGGGGTAGCCATACCACTCCTTCTAAAAGAAAGAGGGATACTTCCCCTGAAGTTCACACAGAGCCAGATTCTGAAATTTCAGACTACCTTGATTCAGATGAGGAACAACAACCTCTCACCTCCCTTGAGGATTCTGATGCAGAGGATCTTTCATTTGGGGAAAGCCTGCACACTGTCAGAGTGCATTTCCACTGGGAAGCCCAAGATTATCCTCAGTCTAAGAAAAGACTAAGAGAGTTTCTAGCTCTTCCTCAGCACAGACCATTGGCCATCCCCCCCTATTCTGGACGTGGTGGATGATGTTTTCAATTAATCTAGCCCCACCCCTGACGCCCTACCCCCTGCTCCTAGAACACCTGACAGATACTACATGATGCCTGATTCACATAAGTACTTGTTTAAAAACCGTGCAGCAGACCCAGAGGTCATCACACAGGAGCCCAAAGTGGCCAAGGCTAGCTCATCTAAAAACCCAATTCCCTCTGACAAGGGCTCAAGAGCTCTGGACAGATGGGGTAATAAAGTGTACACCTCCACAACCTTAGCTATTAAAGCTGTTAACTGCCAGTTCCATATGCTAAAATATCAACAGCACACCTTGGAACTTATGAAACAAAAAATGTCATCTTTACCTGACACTAATACTTCCAAAGAGTTAGCAGATCTTCTACAGTCTATGTCTCAAGTAGCTAAACACTCCCTGCACTGTGAATTTGATGCCCTAGAAGCCTCAAGTAGGGCTGCTGTGGCAGGTTCAGTCATTATGAGGCAATAATGGCTAAAAGAACAGCCACTGCCTGATCATGTAAAATCAAAACTACTTGATGCCCCCCTGGATAAAGACCACTTGTTTGGATCAAAAGCAGAGGAGGTCATCAAAAAGATAGAGGATAAAGCTAAATCTATGCAATCAGTAAAGGATTTCCTCCAAGTTCAACCTCCCATATTCAGCAGAAACTTTCCCTGTAAGCACTGGTCTTTCCCAGCCCCCAATAGACAGGTTCAAGGGAGGCCTCGCAGGGACAAACCAGTTAGACCACAAAACCAAGGCCAGTGAAGAACTAAGCAGTGGCCCTCCACCACTCCCACAGCAGGCAGTTCTAAGTCCACTCACTACTCTAGGAATGTGCAATGACTCCCACTTCCTCTCCCATCAGAGGTTAGGAGGAAGGCTATCCCTTTACAAACAAAATTGTCTGTCTGTAACAAAGGACCAATGGGTATTAAAAATCATTTTTCAGAGCTACAAATTTACCTTCCAACAAGTCCCAACCTTAACAGGTTACCAAAATCTACCTCCAAATCAGTGGGCAGAAGCATTAAAACAAGTGCACATACTCCATGCTCAAGGGGCAGTGGAGCCTATGCCACAGGAGCAAGCAGGAAAAGGTTTTTACTCCAGACTGTTCCTAGTGCCAAGAAAAGAAGGCACTTGGTGACCCATCCTCGACCTGTCCACTCTAAACACCTTCCTAGATGTCCCAAAATTCAAAATGCTAACTCTTCAAAAACTTTTACCAATGTTGGGCAAAAATGCATGGCTAGCCACCATAGACCTAAAAGTTGCCTACCTTCATATGCCCATAAGGGAGTCTTGCAGAAAATACCTACGCCTCAAAGCAGGTTCACAACACTTTCAGTTCTCTGTGCTACCCTTTGGCTTATCTACGTCTCCCAGGGTTTTCACAAAATGCCTGGCGCAAGTGGTTGGCTTTTGCAGACAGCAGAACATCTAGATTTACCTTTATTTGGATGGCTGCCTAATCCAGGCATACAACAAAGAGAAGTTACTACAGGATCTGCTCTTTGTACAAACAACACTAACCTCTCTAGTGTTCACTATCAACAGGAAAAAAATCAAACCTAAACTCCTTCAGGCAGATCACCTTCGTGGGCGCACTCCTGGACACAGCCTCTCAAACACCCTACCTCTCACCAGAAAAACAATGTTTTCTGCCAAATTACTTCTCCCAGTTAGCTCTCAGAAAAAACCTCACAGCAAGGAAAATTCTGCAAGTACTGGGTTACATGTCATCCTGCATTCTGATGATTCCCCTGGCCAGGCTGCACATGAGGAAACTCCATTGGTACCTAAAGAACCTTTGGTGCCAACACTGTCAATCTATGGAGACCACTCTCCCCCTCATTCCATGCATAAGGAATGAGTTTCTTTGGTGGGTAGAGGCCTGCACTCAGAACAAGGCCTTCCCTTCACATACCTTCCTCAAGGCCAGACTGTCACCACAGATGCCTCAGACCTAGCTTGGGGTGCTCATTTAGACACCCGGTGCACCTAACACCTTCACTGGAACATCAACCTAAAGGAAATGATGCCAGTTCACAAGGCTAACACATCCTTCCAAGACCACCTAAAACCAGGAGTCCTCCTCATAAAAACGGACAATACCACAGTCATGTGGTACATCAGCAGGCAGGGGGGGGACACTCTTACCCTCTCTGCCAACTAGCCATGAGTCTCTGGCAGACAGCCTCCTCCATGGGCCTACAGCTGATAGCCTAGTACATCCCAGGAGTAAACAGCACCCTAGCAGACCATCTAAGCAGAAACTACTTAGATCCCCATGAGTGGAAACATCAAAAGGGGACATTCTTCCAAATCACCCAGACCTGGGTGACACCAGAGGTGGACCTCTTTGCCTCACAACACAACAGTCAGCTGGACAAATTCTGCACCAGGGAGTTCCAGCCCCTGTCTTGGAAAGTGGATGCTCTCTCATTCCAATGGACCAGTCTCTTCATGTATGCGTTCCCCCCTGCCCTTACTCCCAAGGATACTTGTCAAAATAAGGTAGGAAGGACCAAAAGCCATCCTTATAGCACCAGATTGGCCAAGGCAACATTGGTACCCCTTGCTGCTCAGCCTAACCAAGGAGCCTTACAGGCCCCTGCCTTTAACTGCAGACCTCCTGACACAAGCCAGAGGGGAGATTCTGCATCCAAACCTGCACACACTCAAACTTTCTGCATTGCTTATCCCCAGGGACCGGGGATAACCCACAGTTGAACAAGCAAGTCCTAGACATTATTAAGGAAGCCAGAAGGCACAGCACCAGGAAGTCTTACTCAGAGAAATGGAAAAGATTCAACTCCTGATGCCTATCAAAAGGTCACAACAGCCCCCAGCCGTCCCTCCCACTTATTCTGGACTACTTAGCGGAGCTACTTAACAAGGGCCTCTCCTTTTCCACCATTAAAATCCACACCTCATCCATTTCAGCACACTTTCATGCTGAACAGCCTGCCTTCTCTCACCCTTTTGATTAAGCAATTTTTCAGAGGTGTATCTAACATTAGCCCCCTAGAAGGGCACCCACTCCAGCCTGGGACCTGAACTATGTCTTAGAAAAACTGTCATTGCCTCCGAACCAACTTCATCAGCAGACCTAAAACACCTTTCCTGGAAGACTGCCTTCCTCTTGCTATTACTTCAGCTAGGAGGGTGTCAGAACTTCAAGCACTCATGGCCACTGAACCCTTCATTATCTTCCATGCAGACTAGGTGTCTCTCAGGACTAATCCCTCATTTATGCCATAGGTAGTATCAGATGTGACCCTAAACCAGGCTATACATCTCACCACATTTTTTCCAAACCCTCAGAATAAAGGGGAGAGAATTCTGCACACACTGGACGTGCACAGACAGTTAAGATACTACCTGGACAGAACAAAGTCCATTAGGAAGACGGATCAACATGGTTGGCTTCGCCCCAGGGAAAGAGGGGAAGCCTATCACCAAACCGACCATTTCAAAGTGGATATCTCACTACATACAATTCTGCTACACTTTTCATGGAAAAGCTCCTCCTAAATATATCAGAACACATTCCACTAGGGCAGCCTCTACTTCCATTGCCTTCCTTAGAGGAATACCCACCAGGGACATCCTGGAAGCTGCCACTTGGACCTTGGTCCACACCTTCACCAAACACTACCACCTGCCTCTGTTCTCCAGGGTTCGGGCAGGCTTTGCCTCTGCCATCCTGCAAGGCATGCTAGCTCAATCCTAGGAATTCCATACTTCTATGCTCCCCTTCCTTAGCTTTGGGAATCCTCCCACAAGTGATGACTGCAACAGTGAAACATGAAGAACATAGTACAGCTGTATACACTTAACCATAAATGTAGATGTTTGAGTGTATTCACTGTTGCAGTCCTATTTTCCCTCCCACCTTCCCCCTTAATCTTATCCTTTTTGGAGATTAACTGTCATTCTTGTGGCCGTGGGCCAACAGGGCCTCTTTAAAACATTTCCTTCAAGGGGTCTCCTACGGGTTAGGGCAAGAAAAACTGATGTAATGGTGCCGGCTGCTCTCCTTTATACCACTGACGACCTGACGTCAGTCCACAGGTGACAGCAGCCGGCGCAGGGGAAAAGCTTGACTCTGGTATTCGGGCCGACCGAGGGCTACCCACCAGGGATAACCCACAAGTGATGACTGCAACAGTGAATACACTCGAACATCTACATTTATGGTAAGTGTATACAACTGTACTTTCCATTGTCACTGAAACAGAATACTGAGATTTCTTTCTGTTTGTAAAAACAGTACAGGAGTTGAGATACTGTAGTTCCCTGCTCAACACTTTTGTTTTCTACAGAGAATTCGGAGAGCTGGTAGAAATAGGTATTAATGAGAAAAGCCAGTATGCTGAAAAATATGCTGAGAACGATTATACATGACTTCCAAGCAGATGAGAACCAGTACTATTTAGAAAGGCTTGCTGCTATAGAATACAGAAAAAGCAGATAGCACAGTGTGAATAGTACAAGACTGTTGTACACCAAGGCTTTCATTTGACACATCTCTGCTTATTTCCGGAGTCCTGTTATCTAGCTGTATGCCCCAGGTGAATCAAACCAGAGGGGTAGCTATAGCTTTTAGTGGCAAAGTATAAGCACACCAAACACAGGGCATACTCCTAACACACACAGGACCACACAGAAAAAGGTTTCAGTACAATAAGAAAACAACAGGTAGGAACCTAAATACATACATAAATATAATAGATTCAATTATATACAAGATATATATATATGTGTGTGTGTGTGTGTCTATACACGCACACACACACACACACACACACACACACACACACATGAACAGCAGACAGACTCATGATATGTGAAGGCACTGAGCACATCAACTCTGCAGTTGCTCAAACTAAAACTTCTGAGAGGAACCTCCCACAGAGGAGGATAGTAGAGTGGTGGAATGTAGCAGGCCACTGACATCAGTCACTGTTAGCAGGAAAGTCAAAGCAAACTGTATTGTCATTCAGACTTCACACAATAGTGCAAACTGAACGAAATTTCGTTTCTCCGGACTGAATGTGCAAAGCATCACAAGAAGCATTACAACAGACATTACTACATCACAGCAAACCATTACAGACTTAACACACAAAACGTTTTACAAATCTAAAACAGTACATTATTGCTCAGTATTTCAACAGGTGTCAGTATTGCATAAAAAGGCTAGTTTGGCATCATTTGGTTTATTACACCAAAATATGAGTTGAGACTAGCATTTGAGTTATTGCACAAAACTATAAGTTTTCATCAACATGGTCATCATCATGTGTGTTGTTAGTAGAACTGAGTAGTCTGATGGCCTGTGGAAAGAAGCTTTTACTGAATTTGGCGTTTTTGTACTGCATACTGTGATAGCGCTTGCCAGATTGTATCACATCAGTAATTACTGTTACAGTAGTTCAATCCTATTAAAACAAAAACGAACCACAGAAGCGTTCACTGTTTAATCCAAAAGACATATACAAAAACAAATCTCTCTTTGGCATAAGTCCTCAAACACTGAGATAACTGGCATACTGTATAGAATAAAAGTGCGGGGGGAATAGACTTTCTGATGCACTTACAGATTTAAAACTGTTCACTAAGAATTTAAACTTGAAATTTATGTTTAGAAATTGTAATATGAATGCCAAGAAGGCATGTAAGAGAGCAAGCACTTTTATTCCATACGGTATGCCAGTTATCTCAGTGTTTGAGGACTTATGCCAGAGAGATTTGTTTTTGTATATCTCTTTTGGATTAAACTAGTGAACGCTTCTGTGGTTCGTTTTTGTTTTAATATTTTGATACTATTGAACACAGTTTACTACAGAATTTTCTGTCTTATCTTACAGTAGTTCAACCCTGTCATATCTTTCACAAAGGTAGGATAACTTCGAGAACAAATGCAACCTTTTTTCAAAACATCTTTATTAGCATCACACATTGCATAATGAGATGAGTACATTATAGAGAGATGATAAAATCAGCAAGCAAAGAAGAGAAGTATTGCTGGCATTGAATTCATAGAAGTATTGCTGGGATTGAATTCATTCTCAAGTTTTGGTGAGTACCTTCATGAGGTGGACCCTGTTTTTTTTACCTAATCCCACCAAGATGACACTGGTATGTAGGCTGTATTTTATATAGCATATATCATGGATAGGTATTGGTTGGAAAAATGAAAAAGATAGCTGGGTGGACAAGTCCTAGGATAAAACAGTGCCCAATCCTGGTAGGCATGCTGCTGCCAGGACTGGAAAAAATGACATTGTAGAATCCTCAAGACACTGGAACATTTCTTCAATGGGGGCTTAGGGAGAAGATGCCCCCCCCCCCATTGTAGAAGGAAGTAGTAGTGCACAAAAATCACAAAAAGTGACAGGCCATAAAAAGAGCAATAAAGATGATGGAGTGGACTATTGAGGATAAGAAATAAATTATGTATTGTTACTATTATGCAAGAAGCCCTGAATTTCTAGACAGAAGCTATATAAAAGTTTGAGAGAAATTAGAAGAAAGAAAAATACTTTCCCAAGAAAAAATGTCAAAAGCTTCAAATGCAAATTTGTGTTAATTAACACAACAGATTTATGAAAAACATTATATAGACCAGGAAACCTCGGTCCATTTGGAAAAAAAAGCATCTGAGTAAGTGCAAAAAATATAAAGAGCAAAATCTAGAGATTTTTGAAAGGTGTAAAAAAGAAATATGGACATGGGAAAGAAAGAGATATCTGATATGGTACAATATTTATGTAAAGGAGAAAACCAAACTAATCAATTCAGAAAAAGCAGCCTCAAAGATATTCAAACAGAAATACAGGCAAAAGCATACAGGTGTGGAAAATTTCACTATACAAAAAGTAAGATCACAAAGAGGGAATGTAGAACAGAAGGCTAGTGTCGCTTGTCTAGTCAGGATAAAATAGATAGGTTCTGTTCAAGCAGCTTTACTATGTACAAACACATCAGGATTGAGGCTTAATAACTTTAACTTAGATTAACTTATAAACAAACTAGCTGTTACACTCATACATGCTCACTCTCTGGCTGCACTCTCAAAATGGCACTGAAGCTAGCACATGCTTGCTATTTATATGCACATGCTGACCTTGAAACACTTCTTAAAGGTATAAAACACACACACACTATTCTTCATCCCTCCCATTTGAGAAATCACTCATTCAATATTAACGACGTTAATTGACATGCAATCAATACAAATAATTCTTTGTCACGCAGTTATACAGAACTAAATACATATAGACAATTATGTCCAGTATTTCACACTAGCACTGGATGTACGACCAAATCGTGTGACATAGAAATTAGAATTAGGTCTAACAACTGGGACTGTCTCTGCTGAATGTTCAACTTTAGGGACATCAAGAATATCATTAGGAATGTAAGTAGAAGTTAAGACACATACATACATACAAATATTTCAAGCATGGGCATTAAAAGCCCTTCTAGCTTGCCAATGTACCATAGCCCTTGTTCCAATAATAAGTGTCCAGGCTGTTCTTAAAATATCTAAACTAGTACATGCTTTTAATGTAATTTGGTAGTCTATTCCATGCATCAGCTACTCTGTCAGAGAACCAATTAGTACACTTCTCATTCTTATAGAATCTTCTACATAGGTTGTCTAATGATTCTCTAGTAATTTTTGATAACCCCAAACATTCCCAGAGGTAGTTGTCTCTAAATGCCCTATATACTTGAATAAGATCGCCTCAAGAGACACTGTACAAATTCAGATCTGTTAGTCATTCATAGTAACTTAAATTTTCACATCCATGGATGCTCTTGGTATATTTTCACTGTACTCTTTAGTTTACTCATGCTTGTTTTCTTATTTATTTATTTTATTTTGCATTTGTTGACTGTCATAATGTTGACCAGGAAAGTTGGACTGAACATATGTCCATTTTCAGGGGAGGCCCGGGGAGAAAAGCTGCAATTAAATACATACATGACCAAGCAGATAAGAAACAATGGTATTTAAATAGACATAAGGCAGAATAACATTAGAAAATATCAGACAGTTCATAGTACAAGCTCATAATAATATGTAACATTTTCAGGCATCAAACTTCTTAACTACTTGCAGTACTTTGCAGATGTATACATACAATGTGTTGCAATACATGTAGAAATTTGTAGACATATAGATATGGTATATTAAAGTCAACGTCAACCAAAGTCTGAAGAGTGGTCTCATAGGGTTTCCATATTGTTATTCCATACTCAAGTTTGGGTCTAATGTAACTAACAAACAATAACTTCATCATTTTTGATTTCCTAGGCTTTATAAATCTTTTTATACAACCTATAGTTCTATATCTGTCTTTAATCAATTGGTTGATTGTTTGTGTCTTTCGGCTTTCCCCGGTTAGGGGTCACAATCAGTTCGTTGATATGATTTGAAAAACTCATAGCTGCATCTACCCATATACCCAGGTCCTTAAATGAGTCTACAATTTCAATCACTGTGTGCTGTATTAAATATTCACCTTTCATTTTATGTCTCCCAACTCTCATATGCTTACAGGAACATTGTCTGGATTGCTCTGAGATCTAGAGTCTGTATCACAGGAACAATGCTGCAATATATATTCTGGTACAAGAGGAAGATGTCTGCGATTTCTCCTGTACTCCACACCCTCAGATTCTACAAAATAGGATCTTGGCTCAGTGATCTTGGCTCAGTACATATACATGTTACTTGACCAATCAGGTTGAAACCTTTCACTGTCTCTCCTTCTTTCAGTCGACAAAGAAATCTGCTCGACTTCTCATAGCTGGACTTCTGGAAGGAACGCTTTCTGAATAATTGGGCTCTAATTGTTCTGTTGTTTTTAGCTTTAGGCCTCAACAAACTGGAACTAATAGGCAATGTTGTACTTGTTTACCTGGAGAGAAGTTTCTGAGCAGGCGAGACAAGTATATCGTCAAGGGATATGTTTCTGAGATTAAGTAAATTCAAAAAGACATCGGTATTATCATGTTTTGACCTCTCAAGTAATTGCTTTGCACTGTGTACTGCACATTCACCTAGTCCATTTGAGTATGGATATTCTGTACTACTAGTAATATGTACAAAGTCCCATTCTTTTGCAAATTTCTGGAAACATCTGACTAGTAAATTGAGTACTATTGTCAGAAATAGATTTGGGTGGACTACCACAGACTGAGAAATGACATTTCAACTTGGTGATAACAGCAGTGGATGTTAGATTAGGTAGCAAATCAATCTCAAACCAGTTCGAATAAGAGTCTACCAACACTAAGTAAGGCTGATTGTTCCACTCGAATATATCATTGGCTACTGTTCACCAAGGTAGTTCAGGAAGTTGACTTAGATGAAGTGATTCTTTTTGCAAATGCGGTTTAGTACTATTGTATACTGCACAAGAAGAAAGTACTTTATCAACGTCTTTTACTAGAGAAGGCCAAAATACTAGTTCCCTTGCCCTTCTTTTGGTAGATTCGGAACCTGGGTGACCACAATGCAAAATCTGGATATATTAATGTTGTAAGGAAGCAGGAACAACAACTTTAGGACCTTTGAAAATTATGCCATCTTCCATCAACATCTCATCTGTGTAAGGAAAATATGTTTGCACTTCAGGTGGTTCACCCGATTGCTTTGACGGCCATCCAACATTAATGAAGTGGTTGAGCTTTTGCAAAATCGGACAGTCTTTGTATGATCTCTCAGCTCATCAAGTCTCATGGTAGAAAAATTACACACTTCCATGACGTCAAAGTCAAAATTGTCTGCATGAAGCTTTTCCATTGTATTTCTGGACGATCTAGATAAGTTATCAGCCCGATAATGAAGTTTGCCTTTTGTATAGACCATTTTGAAGTTGTACTTTAGCAATTTGAGCATCATTCTTTGTAATCTCACTGGAGCTGATTGCATAGGCTTACTTAGAATAATAGCTAGAGGTTGGTGATGAGTTTCAGTCTGAATAGCTCGACCATAGATATAATCATGAAACTTGGAACATGCAAATACTATTGCCAAAAGGTCTTTCTCAATTTGAGCATATTACATTTCAGTTTGGGTAAGAGTTCTAGATGCATAGGCTACTGGTATGCCTTCTTGAAGAATAACTGCACCAAGACCAAATTTTGAAGCATCACAGGAAAGAGTTACTGGTTTGTTAACATCATAGTATCTTAATGTAAGTGGGGTGGCAATTTTATGCTTAAGGTCTTCAAATGCCTTCTGGTGCTGTTCACTCATCGAAGTCTAGTATAAACTTGCCCAAATAGTTGACCATACCAAGAAAACACTGTAGAGCCTGAACATTATCTGGAGCTGGCATCTCAAGAATGGCTGCTTGCTTGGATGAGTCTGGTTGCAAGCCAGTTCTAGTAAATGAATGACCTACATATGTAACTTCTGGTAGTCTAAATTTGCACTGCAGAGGATTAAGCCTTAAGTTCACATCACATGCTCTAGCTAGAACGTTCTTAAGGTTTCTGTCATACTCTGCTTCACCATTGCCTCCAACCAATAAATCATGTACTGTTATGGCACAGGGATAACCTGAAAATATTTTCTCCATTGCACGCTGAAAGACTTCACTTGGAGAATTTATTGCAAATGGCATCCTGAGGAATCTAGATAAAGTAGTCAGTAATAAGGATTTGCAATCAAGCGTCACTTGTCAAAATTAACTCTTTGCATCAAAGACAGAAAAAACAGTGGCATTTGGTATTAGGACCATGACTTCCTCAACTGTACGCATTGGATGATGCTGTCTCTTTAATGTTTTGTTCAAATATTTAGGGTCAATACATATTTTGATTTTGTCTGAGCCTTTTTTGTGGGCTGCTACCGTGGATGACACCCATTCAGTTGGTTCTGTAACTGGACAACTTACAGCTTACTGCACCATTTTATCCAGCTAAGCTTTAACTTTAAGTAGAAAACGCAAAATGGTAATAAACTGGTAACAATAAACTGAACCAGGATAGACTTCACAATCCCTTTAATGAAACTGATAAGACCAACGAAAACAGTACTTAAGACCAACGAAAACAGTACTGTTTTCGTTGGTCTTAAGTACTGTTTTCGTTGGTCTTATCAGTTTCATTAAAGGGATTGTGAAGTCTATCCTAGTTCAGTTTATTGTTATAAGCTTTAACTTTATTCTGCATAGCTATGAGAACTTTTCTTGCTGGCCTGACCACTGGACTGACCTCTGGGTCTAACTTCATAGAATACACAACTGGAAGTTTGCCCAACTTGTCTTCGAAAACATCAGTATACTCTGAGAAAATAGCTTCAATAAAATTGGAATTAGGATATGTGCTTATATAATGAACTTCTTTGGTAAAAGAAAGCAAATTCATTCTCTGACTGTCTCTGAGACCCAATAATGACTGCACAGGTCTTCGGACTACATAGAATAACAAGCTGTAACAGTTCCTAGCCAAATAACATGAAAGCACTGCTGATCCTTTGGTTTGAATTTCTTCATGTCCATAAGCAACAAATTTCGCACTACTAGCCACATTGAGTTGTTCATTAGTTCTTACCCTAGCAAATGTGTCTGCTGACATAGCATTACAGTTTAAACCAGTGTCTCTTTAAGCTCAGTGGTTTTACCATTAATCTGGACAGTACAAAACACTTCATTCTTTGCCAGCAAATTTACTGCATCAACCTTTTCACCAGTCACTGATATACCATCCATGTAGAAAGCAGAACTGCAGCTCTCCATGCAATCAACCCGGCTTTTTGAGTGACCTTTCTTCATAACTGTGCAAGGTCAAATTGATTTGCAAAACTTTTGAAAATGGTTCCATCCCCTACACCTGTGGCATTGCTGACCAAATGCTATGCATTTTTCTATTTTAGACTCATGATTGGCAGCACAATTGCGACAGTTAGCAATAAAGCTGGATTTGGGTTTTGCTAACTCATCCTTGTACTGCCTGAGCATGTCCTTTTCTTAGAATTTTCTGGAAAACTACGGGGCCTCCCAGGAAAACCTGCAGCAGTTGTAGCTGCCATGTTCTTAGGCCTGCTCTTGCTAGCCATGTGTTGGATGCTGTCTACATTTGCTCTGGACCCTGCAGAAACCATGCTCCTGTCACTTGCAAGCATACTTGTGTGCCTTTCCGTAACTTCATGGATATGTCAAATCTCAATAGCTTTGCTCAGTGTTAATCACTGCCATGAAGCAAAATCTTTCTCATTGCAGCACTATTCATACCACACACACAAGCCTGTCCTTTATCAGCTCATCTTTTAAGTCACCAAACTGGTACGTTTTAGCTTTTTTGCTCAGGTCAGTTGTATTAGCTGCAAAAGTTTCCCCTGGTTTTTGATCTCTTGTGTAAAACAAATGCCTCTCAAAAGTAGTATTTGTC
Source organism: Protopterus annectens (assembly GCF_019279795.1). Taxonomy (NCBI): domain Eukaryota; kingdom Metazoa; phylum Chordata; order Ceratodontiformes; family Protopteridae; genus Protopterus; species Protopterus annectens. The sequence goes on from NC_056731.1 coordinate 858,503,689, forward strand.
TGGGGGTTACACATTACCCTGAATGTGCACTTTAAACACTCGGGGTCTCCCCTTGATTCAGCCTGTACAACAATATGATGGTTTTCACCTTCTTCCTCATGTACTGCTGGTGTGTACACAAATGAACCCTGTCGTTCAGTGCCCTATGCCCCAGCTAGGTTTACCAAAATGAATGCCCTGGTACGTGCATCTTTGTCAGAATAAGCTGCTTGTATAAAAATATTGTATTCTTGCTCAAATATTCTCCAGTTCCCTGCAATATTCTGATCAAACACTAATGGTGAAGGTTTTCGAAATCCATCTGCCATATTAACACATGCCAGTGAAGGCTTTTGCAAGTATGCAGGAATACACACATATATATACATATGCCAGACATTTATGCCAGTATTTGTAGCTATTCCCAATAGCACAACAAGCCTCTGAATAACTGAACTTTGCAAATTAAGTCTCTCAGACACTGTAATACTCTTGAAATCATTGTACTGTAAGAAATCACCTCTTATCAGTATAAGAAACATTTCAAAATAACTGCACTGTGTGAATGAACTGGGCAGAAGAAGCTGAGAGTAAAAAACATTTCAAAGTAACTGCACTTTGCAAATAACGAGTACACAGCACACTGAAACTTTCCCAAAATGGCTGTACTTTGCTAAATAACTCTTTACAGTGCAAGAAACACTCTGTAATGGCAGCTTTGGGAATAGATGCACCCAGCACAAGAAACTTTTTGAAATGACTGTACTTTAAGTGTACTTCATGAAATAGTTGTACTTTGCACACAAATAAACTCTTTAGAATAAATGCACAGTAATAACCACACACTCTAAGCACTTTTACACACTTTGAGATACTTTGAATAACTCTAGTTATGCCCTGAATACAATGCGAAATAGTAGTTATCCCAAAACACAATACTTTGCCAAAAAACATGCAGCCGCCTTGCTTTATTTATGCTTAATGTGTCCTTTATTACATTTGTTTTGCTCGTTTAATCTTTTTCCATGCCCATTGTACTATTCTTGTGCTTGTTTTACTCTAAACATGACATTTTACTTTAAACAACCTCGTTTTGCAATTCTGAGATAATTCCGAACCCCTCGTGCTTTTCTGATAATTGTTTTATCAAATATCTTAATTTTAAACATTTCATTTAATTAATAAGCCTTTTGTGCCTCTCACTTGTTTAATAATGTGGTTTGTGCCCTTGTAGTGATCCGTTTTATCTTTTTATAAAATAAATTGTTTGTGCAAGTTTTCCTTAACTTTTGGTTAGTTTCTGGCCCTTTTTCATGCTTGTTTCACTTAGTTTACCTTCACTGTTATCTCTGCTTTCTGAAAAGCAGGCTATGGAATCCTGGTTCTGACACCATGTCGCTTGTCTAGTCAGGATAAAATAGACAAGTTTTGTGGGTTCTGTTCAAGCAGCTTTATTATGTACAAACACATCAGGGACATGCTCACTCTCTGGCTGGACTCTCAGAATGGCACTCAGGCTAGTACGTGCTTGCTATTTATATGCATGTGCCGACCTTGAAATGCTTCTTAAAGGTACAACACACACTCACTATTCTACAATTAGTAAAATAGAAATTAAAAAAAAAAAATAGAAGCTAAAATTATGGAATACCTGGGAAGTTGTAAAAAGTTTAATACAGGTTAAATCACGGCATGATGGAACAACAAATCCTCCAAGTAAGGAGAAACAATAGGAACAGGAGACATTTGAAGAAGAAATATGAACATGGGAAAGAAGATATTTAATATGGTGCAATATTTATGCATAGGAGAAAGCAAAACTAATCAATACAAAAAGAGCAGCACCAAAGATATTTGAAGAAAAATATAGGCAAATGCATCCAGATATGGGGTATTTTCCAATACAAAAAATAAGAAAACAAAGAGGAAAAGTAGAAAAGAGGATTAGTAATGGAGAGGTTAAAGAAATAGAAACTGAGGTTAAAGAAAAAGAAACTGAGGTTATGGATTATCTGTGAAGTGAAGGATGTAGTGTAGAAAAATGTAACTCTGATAACACCACTGCAGGACAGAGCAAGGGATCCCTAAATTACAGTGAAAACAGTGGAGCTAGAAACATCTGATCAGTTGCTATATGAAGATACAGATACTTTGGAACCTTCCATAGGAAACCCGTACAGAAGTTCAGTTGGAGTTGCACAGCATGGGAAGGAACAGGAAACTGTGGCAACTCTGATGCATTCAATGTTGTGGAGTCGTAGGAGGTCAGTGAGTTCCCACAGAGAGAGCACCAGATGACACAGGATGAAACTGAAGAGAATGTGACACAGGAAGATGCTCTGGAACTTTCTGTAGAATGCCCATGGGAAATGGAGAACAAGAATGTGGCCTCAGTTTAGAAGAAAATAATCTAAGAGAAGAGTTCCTCGATTTGATAGAAATAGACAGACATAGTAAGATCAATGAAAGAAACAGACTACAGAAAGTCAATAAAACTCAAAAGTTTGTATTTTTTATAGAAAAATATTGAACACAGTAATTAGAACTGTTCATAGAAATTTGCGCGATATAACAGAAGTAAATGGGATATATTAGTCTTGCCACAAAAACATAGGGCAGTAAGGAAAAGGAAGGGGAGAAATCAAATGCCATCAAGGAAGTATCGAACAGAGAAAATTATAAAGCAGTTAAGACAAGAAGTGTCACTGTTAGAAGAGTACAGAAGCGGGAACAGATCATCAAAAATACTCAGAATGATAGATGTGATAAAAGCAATGCACAGTATCAGAAAAGATCAGGATTTATCCTGTACTATTATAAATAATAAACTAAAAATATCACCATAGTCATAAAAATTTAGAAGAACAGAAACCAGCCTGTTTAACAACAGGAAAAACAATATTCCTCCTTAAGAGTGAACCTGCAAGCAATCCTACAAACTATAGACCAATAACTTGCCTTCCGACAATGAATAAACTAACCACTGGAATTGATGCTGACAGAGTTTATAGTCATTTAGAAGAAAATACAATCATGGCAATAGAACAAAAGGATAACAAAAGAAAGTCAAATGGAACAAATTATCATTTGTCATTAAATAAAGTCATAATGGAGAACTGTAAAAAGGGGAAGAATCTAAGTATGGCATGGATAGACTACAAAAAAAAGCATTTGTCAGCATCCCATTTTCATGGATAAGGGCTATAAAAATGTATAAGATACACTCTACACTGATCGATTACATTACAGTGACCATGATGCAGTGGCAAACTACTTTGCAGTTAAGCCATGATAAAGGATAAATTATTATTTCATGAATAAAAATTCAAAGGGAGATATTCCAAGGTGACCCTTTGTCACCCCCACTCTTTTGTCTTGCCGTTAACCCATTAAGCTGCATACTTAACATATTAAGTCATGGCTATGATCTGGCTCCCCATCTTCTTTTTGTGGGTGATTTAAAACTGTATAGTTCATCAGAAGAGGAACTGAAAGCACAACTGCAAGTGGTCAAAACTTTTTCAGATGACATAAGAATGTCATTTGATCTTGATAAATGTGCAAAAGCAACCTTTAAAGCAGGAAAGCTGCAGCACCAAGAAAATATCAGCCTGAGACAGGAATGTGATATAAAAGAACCTGAGCAAAAGGGAGTGTATTAATCTTTGCGAAGTGATGATGGCTCGACAATAAAACTTGAACAAAGCAAATAAAACTTAGTAAGGAATATTTTAGAAGACTAAAATTAATACCGAAAACAGCTGTGACATCTAGGAACAAAGTTCAAGCTATAAACCAATTTGCTCTTCCTGTCGTAACTTAGTTTTGGAATGACTGACTGGCCCCAAATGTTATTGGATCAGATGGACAGGAAAACAAGAAAAATGCTTCATGCTTAGCAAATGATTTATAAAAATCAGTGTATACCAAGATTTTACATCCCTCGTTCTAAAGGAAGTATGGGCCTTCTTGAAATTGGTTACATGTATAGATCTGCAACTGTAGGACTGCATACATATCTGCTGACTTCACAAGATCTAAGCATAGTGAAAGTTTTAAAACACGAGGAGAATAAGTCTAAGATGACTTCCCTGCTTAATTTAGTAGAAGCAAATCAGTGTCAAGCGGGAATGGAAATCAAACCAGAAGCAGATAAAAATCAGGCAGCAACTGAGTGTGCCAAAAAAACAAAAGAGAGAATATAAGGTGAAGGATCAGGTCAGATCAGATGAGAAGGCAAGAAATGTGAAAAATGCATAAATATAGTTGCAAGTATTGAAAACTCTTGGAACAACCTCATGTCGATCAGGATCAAACACAGGAATGGTTAAGGAGAGGTGAATTTAAACCAAAAAACAAAACAGACAAATGTAGGTTTTGTAAAACAGAATTGGAAACAGTCTCACATCTTGTTGCTGGTTGTAATATACTAATGGCAGAAGGACTATGTACTGAAAGGCATAATAATGTGGTAAAACTGTTGCATTGGGGATTGTGCAAACATTATAACATTGAAGTAGCTGAAAAAACATTGGAAACATGAGCCACAAAGCAATATAGAAAATGATGAGGTTTATCTCACATAGGATCACCTATTACGAACAGTTCAAAAAATATATGCAAGAAAATAAAAATACAGTAAGCAGTCCATGAAAAGAGGACAAAAGTAGCATTGATCATTGAAATTGCTACACCCAGTGACTACAGTGTCTTGTATACAGAGAGAGAGATACAAAATCATAAAATACCAGGATTTGCAGGCAGAAATGAGGTTAATGTGGAAGGATACCCATCTTATAAAAAGGAATCTACAATCGTACTTGGATATGTTACGTATACGTGTAATGCCGTATGAATTGCAAAAAGAGTCAATTCTGGGCACATTGCAGGTGCTCCGAAGAGCACTTCTGGCTAGCATGAAAGACTGAAATAATACTTATTTCATGAATTTTAATCATACTTTGACTTAGGAATGGGGCCCATTCCCATCATGGTATTAGAAACCCAGAAAAACTTGGAGAAATTAAAAAAAAAAGGATGAGTACGTATTCAATTATAAAAGAGAAAACAAACCATTACAAATTTTTTTTTTCCTTTTTACACATTCTGCAGTATGATTTTTATCTTAACGTTGCATAGTTTGCACAAGTCCTGCCTTCCGTGAAATATCACTTGTCCTTGCATTATTCTGTATTTATTGTTCCCATAAATTCCATTTATTTTTATGTAGTTTGCTCCTTCCCTTTTTCTGAAGATCAAACTTTCATTTTTTTATCTCATTTACATCATTCAACAATTCTGTTACAGTTGTGTTTTCTTTTGATTTCCATTTTCTAGTAATTGTTTTTTGGCAGTCAACAACATTAGATTTAGTAGGGTCTTACCGTATCTAGGCAACTCAAATTAATCATTTCCTTAGTTAAAATAATTTGCTACCCCAACAGTTCTGACAAAGTACTCTGTAGGAGATTTTTTATAATATGTCAACTCTTTGCATTCCCAAAAACAACATATTTCCAGATACCTCTCGCTTTCAAGAACAAATCCTACCTTTATACCCGAAGTGGTGTCAGAGTTTACCCAGAGCCAGGTTATCACCTTATGTTATATCCAGAGGAAAAAAATAGGGGAGAATAATATTCTACACCTTTTGTATGTACACAGTCAATTGATACAGTACACTGACAGGACAAAAAAGGTTCAGGAATCTTAATCAACTATTTATTTCCTATTAATGTAAGAAAAAGGGACTGTCAGTGACAAAATAGACCATTTCTAAGTGGTTGTCTCATGCTATTGCTTTCTGTTCTTCTCACTATACAAGACACTTCCAGAAAAGATCAAGGTCCACTGCACCAGGGCTTTGGCTATTTCTGTGGCTTTTAGGAAAGGAGAGTACTCTGGAAATAATACTGTAGGCATCAGCTTAGTCATCTGTACACACCTTTACCAAGCACTATAAACCAGATTTTTTGTCTGGGTCCAGAGCAGGCCTAGCAAGGGCTAATATGAAAGCATCTACTCTTATAAGTTTGCTTACACAGCTGTACTTTCTGTGGCTTGTACGACTCATTTCTGCAAACCAGGTATCTTGACTGTGGTTTGTTTACTGTTTACTGTATGGTCAAGTGTCTTGCAGAATGTACAGGTTTAATACTGTGCACTTTCCCTCTACTGTGATCCATATCCCAATCATCCCAAGTATTCCTCATACCAGACACAGTACAATTCAGAGACCTGTGAAGGGGACAAAGAATTCTAAGAACTTTTTAAAAGCCTTTGAAATAATTTTTGACTCCAGTTCAGTGAAAGTACAAACCTGAAGGTGAAGGTAATCCATTTTGACACTTTCATGCCATAACACTGACACCCATTCTGCCTTTGTTTTTTTCAGGAGAGAAAGCTCCCACATTCACACTGGATTACACAGATGCTCTAAATCCAAGGTTGCACAGTTGTTTAAAACACAGGAATGCTGATCTTGGCAAAAATAAATAAATAAAACTGCAATATCCCTTTTCTCTGTTGCTGTGTTACTTGGACCATGCGTTTACATTTCCAGAATTGCTAAGTCATAATGTACATGTCTGAAACTCATCATTCTACAAATTCAGATTTGACCCACGACATTCAGCCAATCAAACACAAGGTTATTGACATGATGGGTACATCCTCGCCAAGTCAATTTCAATTGCACTAGTGATCCTGACACTGTAAATAGCCAGGGCACATGGATACTAAGTTGTGTATTTTTGTCAAGTCTACTGGCATTGCTTGAGTGACTTTGTAAATACAAGGGGCACAAGTTGCTAAGCTTTATATCCTTGATAAGACTGTGCATTGTACTGTGCCTGTTACTTGTGAGTGGCACTTCATCACATAGCAACATGTGCAAGTACACAGCTATTAGATAGTAGTGGCAGGCATAAAAAGATAGTACTATTTGTACAGATAATAAGAATGTGCACAGATGGGTCATACAGTTACTTAAAATTGTGGAGGTGGAAATAATTATTGAGTATTTGAATAGTAATTGAGTATTTGCAAAGTGAATAGGATTATCTTATGCACTGTTTCGGGATAGGTGTGGTTGAAATTATCATTTAGAAATGTAGACCTGTTAAAAAACAGAATACCTTAAGTGATACTTGACTTGTAGTAGTCAGTCAGTGGAAGTGTCAGGCTTGCATTACGTTGGAAAAATTGATAAGACTAGGTCCATCCTTTAGAACATATAACAATAAGGCCACAAACATTAGGCCCACTAGACAGTCCATACTTTTCTGGGCTGCTTACTGTCTTCTCAGTCTAATAATGCACCTTGCCTTTCTCCAGATCTTTGTAACCCCATGAAGTATTCAGATGATCTTTAGATGCCCCAAGCTGTTCTTTCTAAATTTATATTTTGAAAAGGTAGAAGGGTTGTGCACTTTTTTTCTTGTATCAGTTTTTACTAATATTTTGCATTATTGTCTGCTGCTACCACAACTACTTTGTTTAGCAATTTTTGACAAATTTCCCTATCAGAATTTGTATTTTTTAGTTTCATTTCTAAAAGGTTCTTAAAAGACTTGCCCTTTCTGAATACAACTTTTGGCTTGACCCCAAACAATTCTTTGCCTTCATTGATACTCATCACAACTGGCCAAAAATTACGCACTGTGTCCACTACATCATAGATGTTAACTGAAAAGGTGACTATTAGTGAACGTTCAAAAGGGATAAGTGATGGTTGTGTTTCTTTGTTCAAGCTGTTACCAGCCAAATGGTCATCATTTTGACCACTGGGAATAGGTAGTAGCGGTTTGTAAAAAAACATTCCTTCTCTTACCCTGGACGTCTTCCTTAATACTGTCCAATAACTCATGGGGGTAACTTCTTTTAATGAACATGCCAATTAGTTTGTCTGTTTCAACAGTGAAGGTGTTATCATCAGAAATCATACAAGCAAGTCTGACCAACTACCCCTTGACTACAGCCCTCTTTTGAAAGTGTGGGTGCCAACTATCGAAATGGAGGTAAGAGTTGGAAAAAGTTTTTTTACGGTAGATGTTGGAACAAAATCAATTTCTCGAATAATTTTTGGTTACCAATACATCCAGATAGGTCATTGAATCATGATCAAACATATGGGTAAACTTTAGGAAAGATGTACTACCATTGATGTACTCGAGAAATGTGTTCAATTTTGTGGCAGAATCTTCCCACACAATAAAAATATCGTCCGGGTCACGAATATAGAATGACCAACATTCGGCAAAGGGACAGTTAAATACATAATGCTTCTCCCAGTAGGCCATGATCAAGTTGGCAAAGTCTGGGGTGCAAGAAGCCCCCATGCCCCCCCCTACTCACCTGTTTGAACAACTGCCCTTCAAAATAAAGAAAATTGTTGGTCAAAACCATATCCATAAATTTACAAGCCGTGTTGATGTCATTATTCAACAACAGTCCTATGTCAGAAAGAATACTTTACAACCACTCCAACCCTACCTTGTGGGGAATGATAGAATGTACATTTTGGACATCTATTGTGACCAAAATACAATCACCTGAGAATCTGAGCTTTGCTAGCCTGGTTAAAAAATCCCAAGAATCCTTACAAATATGTGGGAGTTCAGTGACTGATGGTTTTAGCAGGCTGTCCACATATTTGGCTATGTAGAAGGTCTTGCTTCTACTCACATCCACTATGGGTCTCAAAGGTGGATTTTGGAGATCTTTATGATTTTGGGTATCGCAAAGATGCCCACTATCACTGGATCCTGATTGAGTAAATAATCGTACATGTCACTGTTAACTTGCCCCTGCATAACCATGTCATAAAGACAGATATCAATTTTTGAATAGGAAATACTGAGCTCATTCTTAGATATCTGGACGCAAGTCTTGGTGAAAAGCAACTCATGCATACGATTATTATAGTCACTGACGTCCATCACAACAATTCCCCCACCCTTGTCCGGTTTCATTATCCTGATACTCTTGTTGCTACATAATTCTTTGAACAACAATGCCTCCTCATTGGATAAGTTGTAGTTTCTAGCTGTTTTTTTAGAAAAAGATTTCCAAATTTCTAATTAACACATTTTTCCTCAAAGAGAGATAACTAGCTATTTAAGGGTGGGTTGAATGAACTAGCTTTTTGAGAGGTTTGTTGGGGTTTGTGCCAAAGTTCAGGGAGTCACTTTTGAACCAGAGTGCCAAATTAAGCTTACTTGTAAACAATTTTAAATCTATTAAAACCTCAGCCAAATCAGACTCCTTAGCCGGCACAAAACTCAACCCTTTGCTTAACACATTGACATGCTCAGTTGTAATGTGAAACTTGAAAAGACTGCCTCAAAGCCCTATCTCTATACTTTTTTTCCTACAGCCTGTTGAAAGGCGATCTATTCCTGGCGTACAAGGCATCTTTGGATCCCTCTCTGACTTTTTACATACCCACAAAATGAACAGTATCAGAATTACTTGATCTAGGGATTTAAATTTGGCTTCCGACATAAATAGGACACGTTGGAGGGATAGGTATGTGAATCAGAGAATTCCCTTCTCTGAACAGATTTCCTATCCATGTGAAGCAGAGCCTTTCCCTAACTCTGTTCAAGAGAAACCAGGACCATTGGATGGGAAATTGGAAATACACCATGAGTCTAGCATATGTGTCTCTAATGGACAGAGGTAGCCTGTATATCCTGCCCTAGCTTACATATATCCTTTAAAATAACCTTTAAGGCAGATTAACTTGAGGGATACTATTGGAATGCTTAGGTAGGCTTTTAAAAGCCCTTGTAATTATTAGCCTAGCATACACCTATGAACCCATGACTATAGAGTTTGCAGTCACAGTAATAAGTGAGTTGTAAGTAATAAACTAAGCAAAGTATGTTAAGTAAATTTGACTGTAGGGTAAACATGTGCTCCTATTTCCACTCACAGGCAGTTGTTAAAATATTTGGTAACTTGATAATCATTTAGTACTAAGTGTTTATACTAAAATTACTTAATACAGCTAAGCAATTAAAGGGAAGCCATTATTAAATGATTAAGAGCAATGTGGCACAGGGACACCTCATTTATGCTCCTAATTTTGGAAAGAGACAACCTTTTTAAGCAACTTTCAGTGCTTTTAAGATGTAGTTTCCCACTAGAGCACAATAGCAATCATCAAATAATGCTGTCAGATGCACTTCTTAAGCTTTACAAGGTACTACACACTTTGTAGTACATGGAGTACAGTTATTATGCTCCAATATCCAGAAAAAGACAAATCAGTTAAACTCTTCTATAGTGTGAGACCTGATCTTAACAATTGTTAAGCACCGCTTGCTTTACTTGTTAATATTTGGGTGTTTCACTAGGCAGTTAAATATGCCAGCACTGACCAGCAACAGAATTAAAAACAGATTTGTTTCTGCCTGTTGTCTGTGCTTGTAATGTGTCCTTGACTTTCTGTAACGTAAGAGTGTGTGTAACTGCCTTTCTAACAATGCACACTAAGTGCTTTATGGCTTTGAAATATGAAAAAAAAAAAAAAAACACATAGCGCTTTCTTTTCTTTTCTGTAACTTATAGAAGATGGAGCAGATAAGGTTCTGTGTACCACAACACCACAAAAAAATTATGATTGGGTTTTTGGTCATAGCCCATTATTACTTGTTCTTGACATAGATGCTGAACTCAAATCTCGAGTTGAATTCCTTGGCATCCATATTTCGAACACATAATAAGTGGGTTATGATCAGCGACCCAATCATAATTCTGTCTGTTGTCAGGCACACACACACACACAGACACACACACACACACACACACACACACACACACACACACACACACACACACACACACACACACACACACACACACACACAAAACAATTGTGACAGAGTGAAGTGTCTAACAACTTTAAAGTCATTTGTTTATTCGAGAGGCATTTCGCTTATGCCAGCTGTCTGTATGTCACCACTGTTTTATGGTTTTCAGAGCTGTAAAACACTTTGCACTCCTACACTTTTTCTACAAAGATTTATGACTTTGGATGGTGCAATGATGCAGCGGTAGCGTTGTCTCCTCACAGCAAGAGGTTCTCTGGTTTGATTCTTGGCTGGAGTGCCTTCTGTGCTGAGTCTGCATGTCCTCCCTGCGTTCGTGTGGGTTTCCTTCAGGTGCTCCAGTTTCCTCCCACATTACAAAGACATGCATCTGGAGTGTTTCTCCCCAGACATCCGTTGAAAATTGGCTTTGTTCCAATTTGGACTTTCCTAGTAAACAAATGTTAAATAAATAAAATAAAAAATAGATGATCAGGTCACTAAGAAGGTAGGTGTTTGTGATATAGATGTCAAGATTCACCTCTTGAACCTTGCTTCCCTCCACTCTCATGGTGATTTCACTGACATGCATGTCTTGAACATATAAGGATCATAGGAGATTACTAGGCTAATGGCTCTGGGGCCCTTACAAGCCTTGCCAAGAGTTTATCCCCCCCCCCCAAAAAAAGCCCCTCAGACAGCACTTGTCATCCCTGTCAATGAGGGACAAAAATGGAACCTCTGGGACAAATTTGTGTTTTCCCTTCCACTCATCAAGGTTGCATTTGAAGAGGGTCAGTGAGGTACTCTGACATATATGGGAAGTCTGTTCCAGAGACGGGGCAGCCTCTGGGAGACAAACCTGTCTCTCCAGCAGGTTTTGTTGATGTCTCATATTAGATTTAGGCCTATTGAGTGGGTAATGGGCGAGGAGTTAGACTTACGGATATGGAGCATCTCCAGTAGGGCAGGGTCTGATATTGCCTTGTAGGCAAGACACAGATCACCTCTAAGCAATATGTATTATACAGAGTAGAGTGATAGTGATTTAAGCCTGTCAGCATAGGATAGGTGTTGGAGGCCGTGGATTCTCCTTGTGAGGTATTTCTGTGGCTTTTCCAGTTGGTGCAGATGTTTGGAGAAGTACATACCAAACGGGGCATTATACCCAATTACAGGTCTAATAAGGGAGGTGTTCAGAGAGATAATAACTTTACTTATGAGATGAACCAAGTAAAAGGCTTTTCTGACCACTGCCGCCACATGATGGAGACTTGGTTATAACTGGAGACCCAGTCATAGTTATCTGTATTGTTGATTATTGTTAAGAATATGGGCCATATTCAATAAAGCCTACACTGTTCTGAGTGAACAGACAACACAGACATAATTCACACCTTCTTCCTCCTAATTTTAGCTTTCCTGCTGATATTCTTGCAGCTTTAAATATTGGCAGGTATTCATAAAAGTTAGCACAAAGTGTAGACTACATGTACACTTGGTGTAATATTTCTGTGTGACTAAAAAGCACAAAAATGTGATAAGAATGTTCTTGAATACGTATCATGTACAATTAGTGTATACTTAGTATAGGTGTTATTGAATCTGGCCCTATGTTTTTATTCTCTTTATCATGTAGTTGTGTATTTGTATTTCAAAATTGTAAAGAGAAGTGTATTTGGATGAAGGTAACTTATCTATAGTAGGTAGGTTTGTATCTAAATATGCTACTGCTGCAGCTGCTGTGTACCTTCATGCAGTGGTAGGTTTGTAATTTGAATGATTTCTAATGCAGGTATAGTTACATTTGCATAAATATAGCCCCATTCTCACTCGCCTTCAAACCAACCTTCTGTCCTAACTCGAAATTACCTGCAATAAAATAGCTAAATTTGCAACTAACATATCATACCGCTCTCACCACTGCCTAGCTCTAAAAAACCTGCACTGGCTGAACCAGCATCTCTTGCTCCCTCAGCTTTACCTCATCCACCGTATACTGCACGAACCCCACACCTTTCTTGCCCTATCCTCCCTCATCTCTCCCTATGTTCCTAATCGTACACTATGTAGCTCAGATCAATTTTTCCTCCAAATATGTAAACCCAACTTATACAGAAGAAAACTTCTTTACAGCCACTCAGTCACAACTGCGTGGAACTAACTGCCCTTCAACATCACACTTAATCCTGACTCAAATTGCTTAACAAAACTCTAAAAGACCATTTGCTAAAGTCTAGATCCTGCCTCTGTCATGACCCTACATAACTTATCTCCCTTCCAACTTCTGATCTACTTCTCAACCTCCTGTCTGATCCATTTCTCAGCCCCCCCTGTGTACCCTCCTTTCCCCCTACTTAATCATCTCACCTACTCTCTCTATTACCCTTCACTCTCCCTAAATCTACTACCCTTAGTCTTTCTAGTTTCTTTGCTCTAACATATGATCTTTCCTACTTAAACTATAGCCTAGACTCAGTGTTTCTTTCCCTTCTTTTTGAACCTCCCTCTAACAACATTGCAATTTCCTATTTATTTTCTTCCCTTACTCTCAAACTACAACATTCAGCTCCTCTCTAATTGTACTCCTCTAAAACCTAACATGAAAAGATTTCACACAGCTCCTTCCTAACAAATTGCTTCAATATAAGGTACCACCTTAACGTATATAGTAAATTAATACCCAGAAACCCAATATTTCCTAGCCTGATGAATTCCACTGTATATTGTATAGCTGCTCACTTTGTTTTCTGTATCACACCCTAACTGCATTCTGTAATATTTATCTCTACATTGCAAGATATTAATCTGATGCTAATCTTTGCTACTGTATCTCACTCATTAGTATTCTGAAATATGTGTATAAACTACTTCTACATTGTATTGTGTTAACCTGGAGCTTTTCTCATCGGGTCTCTGCTGAAAATGGGCACTCGCTCAGACAGACCAACTTGGTCAAATAAATAAATACCTTAGTTTAATGGAATCTAGTTCAGGGTGACAGGACATTTTGTTGCAATTGAAATTGACTGGATTCTCAAAGAGATTTTAATACAAAGTATTGAAAATAGCTTAGACATGTCGGTGTAGCTGTTTTAAGAGCTGTATTCAGTGATAACAGTACAGGGTTTAGTGATGTGGTATGTTGTAAGTTGGGAATTGATGAAAAAAAAAAGAGATGAAGATCTGTAAAATTTGGAAAGGAAAATAACTACTTGCAGTATGTGCAAAAGCTTGTCTATAATACTTTGTTAAAAAGAATACATCTGACACATTTAGAGATTTATTTTTATTTCTTAACTGACTGAATAGAATAGTTATATTCAGGATGATATGCCATGCTTGGAATACATATATTTAGAGGAAATTGCATGTATACAGTATATAATAGAGGTGATAATATGGACTGGCCTAATTTATTAATGTGAAGAGAAATGTAACTTAGCACTGCTGTAAATAAAGATGTTATATTATTAAGGATCAGGTATCAAGTCTGCTATAGAGAGACTGTATCCAATTGGATGTCATTGTTTATTTGTTGATTGTATCACAAATTTGACTGGGTTCAACCAGATGATGTTTTGAATGGTCTGATTTTTTTTTTGACTGGCTATAAACAAAGACAATTTGTTCATTCTCATATCCTGGACAGATTTATGAAATTTTGTTGGTCGTGGTTCCATTATAAGTAATGAAGTAACATCTAGATAAAGCTGCAACCAGGCAAACACAAAACCTTGTAGCTTCATCCAGATGGAAAAAAAGACTTTTTTCACACTCTTGTGAGGCACTTTGCCCTCCCACACCCCCTTAATAATATAAGCAGATGCAACAGTTATACAAATATGGAGAAAAAGAAAAGGTTTAAAAAAGGAATCATTGCCAGTGCTGTAAAAGAAATGGTGCCAGCAATGATTTTTAGTGGTAAAGGTTCACCAAGCTGCAGCTTGCCCATTTGTGATCAATGAGTTTTAATAGTTTAGCAGCCAGTGTTTGCACATCTTTCACATTTCCCCTCCATAAACTGCTTGTTAAGGATGCCACATTTCCATTGAGTGCTGGTGAATAAAATGAACAAATCAATAGTGGGGGCTGCCAGATGGTGGCTTCAAGTCTAAGTTACAATGTCATATAATGACCGTGTCTTTACAAACCTCACCACATGTCTAGCACGTAAATCTCTGGATGATGCATCAAGCACAGCATGTACCTGGTTAGCCTGTTACTAACATGCCTGCCTGATTCTTACATATTTTAGTAAGGGTACCAGTATAAGATTTCTTTTTTGGCCCAAAAGTTAAAGCAGAACCAGAGAAAATAGGAAAGTAGAGCAAGACCCTAACAGATGTTGGACTAAAAATTGAGACTCCGCAATGTTCTTTTTCTCAAAAGCAGAAGAACCTGTATCACAGTTGGTGTTAGGGTAGTCAGGAACAGAAAAATATATGAGTTTCTGAGAATTTCCAAAATGATCACCACCCCTAAGTCAATAGTAATCAGTAGAACCATAAATGCCTTGATTCCCTTTTATTCCTGACACCTTACCTGAGTGTCCCACTCTGGAGACTGATGAGAGTTGTCTGCCTCTTCAGATGACTGTGTTGCTGGCCATCATATGGGACAAATAGGTCAGAACAGTAATATCTTTTAGCTACACAATTCTTTTTATATCTCTCTACAGTTTTGCTCTTTTAATTTGCCAAAAGGCTGACCCCAATCAAAAGCTTGCATCAATCAAAGATGTGCTAAACCTCTTGCAAAAACCACCTGGAAAACAAATCCTACAGAGCTCTTCTCTTATCTTACATGATTCTTCCTATACAGACTTCCATGAATTGAATCATGCAGGTATATCCACTTCATGCTTCCCTTTGACTGACAGCCTTGGATGTTATGACAGCCACAGTTTATATGGTATCTAGTGCCAGATACTACTTGAGAGTACTGTAATGGACTCCAGAAGTGTAGCAGCCTACTCTTAGACCCAGTAACTCTACTAGTCAACATGTACAAACTGTGCAAGGTTTAGCTAAGATGGTGAAAATACATTGCAAACCTAACTCTGAGCAGATCTTTTGTAGCCCACCATTGTGGCTGTTACCAAAGATGCACTTTATGTAGGATAGGTGAGGGGCATTATTAAGAGTTGATGGTCTGAAGAGTATGATCAGACAGAGGCCAGTCTGCACGTCAGTGTTTTGGAAATGAAGGTGGTATTCCTCACTCTGCAGGTGTGCCAGGCCTCCTTTCCCTAATGTGCAGTTACCATCCCTACTGACAACATGGCAGTAGTATGGTGTCTGAACAAGCAGGGAGATTTGTTGAGAACTAGTGAGTGTATGGAAATGGACTGTTTCTACACACCAGTTTCTTGCAGCCAGCTGTATTCTGGGAAAAGCCAGTGCTTTAGTGGGCATGCCTCAGTAGCATGGAAACTTTTTCATCACTGGAGGAAGCCTAACTGTAACCTGTTTGCATTAGTGACTAATACAAAATACGTCAGCTTGTTTTCCCGTATTCTTCCCTCAAGATGATGCCTCAAAGATCCTCTTGTGCAGAAATAGCCTTAAGCTTCCTTTACATTTTCCCTAATCCCCATAGTGTATTCAGGAAGACAAACTGGTTATTCCAGTCTCAGTCTTATAGGTCATTATTGGTCTTGACAACTTTGGTTCTGTCTGCTAAATGGTCTCCTTTTCTGGAGAAATCTCTGTGTCTGAGAAACTTCAGAACCCTCCTGACTCACCAGTGTGGTAAGCATCACTCTGTCCTATACTTTTCAGAGGTGTAGCCAGGAAATTCTGTTCTGTGCTCATAAGCTCTTGCTGCTATCCCCCCCACAAACCATCTTGCATTATAAAAAGGGTGCATCTCTCAAAATGTTGCCTCCCAGTACATAAATGTCTGCATGGTTTTCAGCTGTTCTTTCTTTTAAAGATTGCATTTAGATTAACAGACCTCTATAAAAGCAAGCTGTGTACTGTTTATTGGAGCCATTAATGTAGACAGTTTTCAGCATAATATGGCTTCCGAAAGCCCTAATGTTTTTAAGTGATCCTCAGAAAAGTGTACTCAGTAGAGTACAAAGAGTATGCCTGGCTACACCCTTGCTCCTTTTCATCTAAACGCATTTATACTGTTGTTCTAGAGATGGCCAAGGACCCTTCTTAACAAGAGAGGTGGTCCAAATCCTTACTTCTACCCAGAGATCTAATAACAGAAAAACATACAAATGTTCATGTTTTTCCATATGAACAACTGCAAAGAGGTTGGACACATTTAATCCTCCAATTCTGGCTATTTTGGAGTACCTGCTGCAGATTTTGATTCTGGTATAAGCTAGTCCTCCATGATGATGCATTTAATGGTTATTTCATTTGTTTTATCAGAGAACTGACTCTTTGTTGCTCTTATCTGTGAAGGTGTGTAAGGCTTTACTTAAGGGTGTTTTTCTCATCTGTCCCTAACCTCTTCCTCTTTGGGATTTATTTATTTTTTTTGTAATAGCAAAGATGACTCTTTCTCCATTTGTATTATCTGGCAAAGAAGATTTTAAAGTATGTGTCTTGGAAAAGCTCTCTTTCTTGCAATTTTGTTTTTTGCCAGAAAACTTTTTGAATGTTAGACCTTATGTGACAGTCCTCTTTACATGGGCTTTCGAAGCATAACATATCTTTTCCAACAATTTTTTATCATTCTTGCCCTAGATAGTTCCAGAAACTAATCTAACTAGTTCATAAATTTACTTGTTATCTTTCCAGAATTACTCCAGCAGAGGAGAATATAAACATATCATGTGAATGGTTGAATGCAACCCTGATTTTTACCTTGACAGAATGAAATTTCTCAGAAAAGACTCAGTTATTCATTTTATTTTTCTAAGAAGGAATTGTGCTGCAAAATTTCTAAAATAACCTTATTAAGGTGGTTGACAGACTGAGTAAAAGTTATGCTACCTAGAATGCGATATGCCTTTGCTGTCTGTACAGTAGCTAATGAATCCTTGGATGATACTTTTGCAGCAGCTACATGGATTTCATGGAATACTTTTGTGTGACACTGAAAGCTGGATGTGGCCTCTACATCCGGGTCTTCTTTCAGGATCACGGTTGTTAGGGGTATGTTCTAATGAGGAGGACTGTACGATGATAGGTCTGCTACTCTTCCCTGATAGTTGGCAGGGATGGACCTGTTCATGTAGATCTGACTTTATTGTAAGAACGTAACTTTTATTTTCTGTAGATGTCTTTCTCTGCCATGATGAGTAGCATATCAAGACTATACAACGCAGTTGCCATTGGATAGTATATCTTAACCAGCTGGGCCAGCTGTAGTCAGCTGATGCTGTAACAGCCTCTGGAGGTGGAGCCAAGAACTTGTAGTTGACTGTTACATACACAATTTGCAGTTGTGTGGTTGCTGCAGGTATGACTGTGGCCTTGGAAACTGGAGGTGAGAAATGAACATTTTGGAAGAATCTTGCATTCATCTGTAGACTAGTTAATAAGCTGAGAAGTTAGGATGAGGGTTGTAGGATTATTAGGGGAAAATGTGGGAGAGAAACTGCTAAGAGGGTAGAAGACAATGTAGATTGATTTATCCCTTCTGAGTATGAAGTGATGAACAGTTGGGTACCACAGATACAAGGTCTGACACAAGTTATCTTTATGCACACTATCAACAGTCTTAAGTTAAAATGGTCAGAAACTGATCTTTCATATAGTATTGAAGTCCCTGCTGTATTTTAGATGGTTTGTGTTTTATTATTGATTGTTCTGTCATTAAAATGCCTCAGAGACAGCTGCAACACAGACATTGTGCTGTGTTTGAGCTAAAGGCTGTCTCCAGAATACATTATTTAGGTATCCCCACAACATCATATTTTTCCCTTTTGCATTAGGTTTATATGTCTTTTCACTTATAATGTAAGCAAAACCCATATCTAATACCAGAAAAACATGCAAGTGTTCATGTTTCTCCATCGTTGAGAACCTGTTGTATTTATTTATTTATTTTATATTTGTGTATTTGATTATGTTCTTTGCGTGAATGGGCATACCTTCGTTGAAGGTTGTGCATTAGGGCTGGCAACTCATCACGTAAAAATCAACTGCCAATCATTAGCGGATCGGAGTTCCACTGTGGCGACCCCTAACTGGGAAAAGCCGAAAGATACAACATCATTATGTTCTTTGCCATCTTCTCAGCAGTATTACATGAGCTCTTTTTTATTTGCATAGAGTGCTTAAATGAGTTGCTTTTGTGAAAAAGTAAACACTTATTTAGCTAAAATATCCTCCACTCCCTCACCTTAATTGCTAAATGTCAAATTTCCTTAGCAGCTTATTCAGATGTGTAACAGAGGTGGCTTATCTTTTTGCCTTACTCTTTCATCTTTAGTCACTCATTAAGTTTATAGTCCTAGTAGGAAAGAAAGATAGGAATGCTACAAGTACTTTGCATTGTAATTTTTTTCCCCTGGGCCAAAAATCTTACATGCAGTGGGCAATAAGACTGAAGAGCCAGGGAGATAAAATTTCCGAAGAAAGTATTACAAGATTTCGTACAAACTCAAAATGGTGTGTGCTATGGGAACTGAACAAAAATGCTACAAGTAGCTGATATAACTGCAAATGCTTTTTGTTGCATGTGGTAGTGTATGGATCATTTTATATGAAGGAAAGTTTGTGTTTACTCTGTAGTTCTTTAAAGTTCTCTTACTATTAATTCTGTGGCATGACCAAGTCTGTTTTTTTTTTCTTTTTGTCTTCCAGGTCAATATATTTACAGAAGACATTACCTATCTGAGTGAATATTTACCGTTAGTAGAAAACTGTGAGACAAAAAATGTATTCCTCGTGTTTCTGTCCCATGTGTTGCCCTGTCTATGGAATCGACAAACAAGTTTAAAAGAATCTGAAGTGTGAGTTTGTTAGCGTAACACCCTTTTTAGTGTCTGGTTGATAGTCTGCTATTAGGACTGTTCTGAAATACCCAATTTCCAAGACCAGAATGTGACACATTTGCATTTGGCAGTGATAATTATGCTCTAGGCCTGTTTTTGTGCACTTGCTAAGCTTAACCTTTTAAGCATGTACTTTATTTGGTCCCAGTTTGATTAAAGGTTCAGATACTGCTTTAGTGACATAACTGTTTTTTTCATGTTGTTCTATGCATCTTTGTATGGCATTGTAATTAAGAAACCAAAATTCTCAGTGAGTGTAGGAGAACACCATTAGGTTATAAAGTAAACATTTTACAGCTGGTTAATGTAATATAAAAATACCTTATGCTGCTTTGTTTAAATTATCGTTTGATGTTGCTGTACAATGATGTTATTTATAGTCTGATTGGAAATACTTTGTTAGACCACTTCATTTGTAAGTCACAGGAGGTGTTTAGGGCAGTTGTCTTCTGAAGGATTATGGAAATGTGTTACAAAAAGGAGTTCTTGGTGAATTTTTGCTACTGAACTATTGAAACAGTGTTACTCAGCTCACTGTAAGGGATATTTCTGACTTTATACAGCATAAATGTCTAAGGAATTTGATGAATTTCAACAAGCAAAACAGTCAAATTTATAATCCTAAAATGACTGCTCAACAAGAATTGCATGGTATTTTTTGAGGTATGGAGCTTTTGAAGTTAAAAACAGGATGAAAGTGTACCTGTGACTGATCTCTATTAATGAGGATGTGAAATTATTCATATGTATGCTGTAAACAAATTAATTAGGGAGGTAAATATGTTGGCTAACTGCACTCGCAACATATTTGGTGCAGGAAACATTTTTTAAATGATTTTATTGAAGTACTGTCTTGATTTCACTTTTACGTCTTTGATGTTTAATGTAAAGAGTAAATGTACCAATTTAAAGAAGCTAAGTGTAAATAATCTATCTTGGGTGAATAGATCAGATATAAAAAGTATATATTTTTTGAAGATTATCTTTATTATGCCACCTTTTTCTGTTAACATTGTTTATATGATGGGTATCCAAAGCAGTCTGCAGAATTCTGCTTATAACTGATTGTCTGTTATGCTGGAACTATCAGCAGTAAACATTTTGGGCTTTTGGGTATGGGGACCTAGTTAAAGAGGGCTGTAGAGCTGATAGATGAAAAAAAAATGAGAAGCACAAAGTGAAAGTTGTCAGTTTTCCGTCATTCTTCAGCTCTTGATGTACAGATGATATAAAACTTCTAACTTCTATTTCCTGAAGAGAGACGTGGAATTTTTCTTGAACAGTTTGCAACAAGTAATGTTTGTGCGAGTCATACGGATCTCTAAATCAATGCAGTATGACAAACTATATGTTAGCATACTGTGACTTTGAGTAAGAGACCGAGACTGGCGTGGACGATGGATTGTTGATGACAAGAGTTTTTTCACTGTTTTATATATCAGTGGGATACATGGAGCTACAATGTCTATTCTGAACGTTCTTATGAGGCTGAAATAGGCATTGGAATTTGAGTGTCTGTGATGTGTGTAGGTGAAAACAGAAAGTTTTAAGAGGAGGGCAGTTTTGGGTACATCTGTGAGAAAGTACAAAGGATCCAGAAATATATCAGTGATGCAACAGGAAGCACAATTGTCTTTGATGGTACTGGAAGACTAGTAGGTTGTGGGCTCTAATCTTACTTCAGGTGACTGGGTGCTGACATTGCAGTGCAGCATTAGGGGATATTGCACTTCGAGTGTGTCATTTTTGAATTGGATGTTAAAACAAGGTCCCATCTGTTTAAGGTGGATGTAAAAGATCCCATGATACCTATCAAAAAGAGTAGGGGAACTTCACTGATGCCCTGGCCAGATTTCCCCTTGCAATTGAAATACCACCTCGGATCTTCCTTGATAAGAAGCCACTAGCCTATTGGGAATAACCTAGTCAACAAAGGGTAAATAAAAATAAATATATTGTATCTAACATCTGTTTTCAGCTTTTACATTTTTAGGTCTAAAATCAAGAGCTACATGAAACATCTCTTGTAATGAGGTGCATGGAGGGCAAGACAAAGACAAATGCATGTCAAAACAATTTCTTTCTTTCAGTCCCATCTCCATGTCAGAAGAACTGTGCAGACCCCATGCTATCCCTACCACTTATTTTTGTAGGCAATTTGAAATGCAGAAGTACCAAATTTAATAATGAAAATGCAGAAGGTCAAAGTGATTTTACAATGTGCTATACTTTAGTAGCATACTGTTTTTTACCAACTTGACATTTATTTTCTGTTTGCCTTTCCTTCTTTATTCATCTGAGTTAGCCAATGGATCTTTTAGTTATTTTTTCTGTAAGTAATTACAGGTTTCAAACACCTGTGCATCCTACAGCTATCTCTTTTGATAGATCTTAAGTTTTCCTAGATGTTCCTGAGGTGTTTGCATTGTAATAATGTATGCATCTACAGGTATTGACAGTATTAGTTTTATGTATCACATGTTGTACATATTCTGTTGGCGTGCTAAGAAGAGTTCCATCTTCTGTAATCCCTAGGGTTTAGTCACAAATGTCAGGGCTTTTTGACAGATAACATTTTTCCAGGTTGATGTATGGCTATATTTTCATTTTCTCATTTCTTATTTGTTGCATCAGAATATTGGTTCAGAAAAGAAATGGCCTCAGGCTGCTTGCTGTTTCTGAGTTAATTTCAGAGTGTCTGGTGCTTTTATTAATTTTTACTTCTCTCGTTGCTCTTTCATAAGATCCCCCATCATCCTTCAGAGAAAATAGTTGTTTTCTTGTTGCTAGATCTAGGCTCACCATTTGCTATGCTCACAGTGCCCTCACCACATTTCTACAAGTGCTGTGGCAGGTCTTTACTATCTACTGATGGGTAAATTACGAACCTGTATTGCTTATATCCTCAGTAAGACACATATAGAGATCTGTTTTGCATTAAATTCAGTGATACCATGAAACATCAATGCAAGAAGGATTTAGAGAGCTTTCTCTTATTTAAGAACCTCTCTGACTTTCATTGAAAGTGTGGATTGATTTCCACTTCTGCTTTGGCTTTTCCTTCTGCTAGCAATGACTTTCATAGAGCTCTGAGAAAGTCTAAGAAGTCAGAGTCTGGTATTTGAAACTCCAGTGGAGCCAGAAAACCAGCTACACAAGCTTCCTCTGCTGATAAGTTAGCAATGGCCTGATCATTTTCTTCTTGTAAAGGGTGTTACCATGTTGGCAGTCTGTCAGGAGACTTTGTTAAATTCCGTACTGTTTTGGTGACTGTCTACTGTTTCTCTTTCTCCTGGGGTTTAGGGTCTACTAGGCGTATTTCTCCTGTTCATCAATTCTTAGCATTTCCTCCAGTCAACTGTGAGGTAGTGCCCACTGCCATCTAGATGTTTGATACTCACCATTCTAGTTCAGTGATTCTGAACTCAGAGGTTTTGTTTGCCAGGGGACCCTGACCTTCTTTTCTCCTGGTGCTACCCCTTTCCCCAGCAGTGCCTGAACAGATGCTAGGATTATAACTGACAACTTAGACACCTGCTTTTGCATCACTGACCATAGTGTCTTGGACTTAATTTTTGTTTTTTTGATGACAGTGTATCTAATGCGGGTTTCTTTGGTGCCAGTTGGTAAGATGCTACCTGTAGCCTTTTTCTCAGTGCAAGACATTTAAATGTTAGGTATTTCAGTATTTCATCACAGAGTTTTCATTTATCAGTATTTGTGATACTTGCTTCCTGTTTATGTGGCACTGTCAGCTGCCTGCACTCTACAGCGCATTCCTGTCTGAAGCAGATTCTTCTCAAGGACCAACAATCTAGGCTTCAGGCATTTTTTTTCTACCATGTCTACTTATTACTTTCATGCTGGCTTCCACCTTCCTTTTTTTTTGTGTAGGTAGTATGTGTGGCAAATTACCTCTTGCTGTCAAAAGACATTAATATGTGCTGTCTCTGCCCCCCTCTCTCTCTCTCTCTCTCTCTCTCTCTCTCTCTCTCACACTCGGGCTTTCTGTTTTCTGTCTCTATTAAACATTTTGTTTATTTTATTTATTTTACATTTGTTGACCGGGCTAGTCTAACTGAATATATGTCCATTTTCAGTAGAGACCCGGGGAGAAAAGCTCCAAGCACTAACAGTGACAAAGAATACAATATTTAGTAATTAGTCAAGTAAGTTACAGTACATTGTCTGTGTTGGCAAGAACAAAAATAGTAATAAGTCATTTAGTAGGTTGAAGTTAATATCAAGAACAATGCAGGACAACCTCCAGGTTAGTACGAAACCAGCACAGCAGGAAACGGAACGGAACCAGCGTTTTATAAGCAATCCAAATTTATTGAAGTAAAACAAGTAAACCACACAATGATAGATGAAGTTAATACCAACGATTGTAAAAATTCTGTTCTTCACTAGAAAACAACGTAACCACAGTAGTATAATCCAATAAGTCAAGCGCTTTCGCCCGGGCTCTCCCGGGCTTTTTCAAGATGCTTTTGCTCTGCAACCTGCGTCCTTATATATCACCTGGTTGCTTGGTTAATTATCTGAGTGTTTCAATTAAGACTTTTTAAGGAATTCTTGTAGTTAAAGTTGTATTCCTTTCGTGAAAATTATGTTAAAATTCTTAAAATGTTTTTTAAAAGTTAGAGAATTGATAGCTGTTGCCCTTATTTTGCAACATGATTTACATTCTTTAACCCATTCTCTCTATTATGAAATGTTTTACTTATAGTAAGGTTACTATTTCTGTGATGAACTAAAATAGTTCTTTTACATTGTATTAGGCTCTCTTGTTTAAATAAGCAGCAGCAAGCGTTATCGAATGTTTATTATGAATAGTATTTACCATCTTTTGAACATTGGGTCAATTTTATTATACTAGTGTGTTCGCTTTTTATGGAAATGTACTACTTTTTATTTTTTGTTTAAAATTATTCATTTTTATCTACTTATAAAATTTTTGATTTTATATCCACATCAATTTACTTTAATTGTTGTACATACCACTATATAGCCCTATGAAATTATATATGCCCATTTCATAGTATTAATTTTTTACTTTTGATATGTATCTAAAATATTAAATAATTAAAAATTTTTAAATTTTTTTATTTGTTACAATATTAAATAAATAGTAAATAATAACCTAATAAATAGTAAATATTTATTTATCTATTTAATACATATTTAATAAATATTTGGATGAATGCTCATTTATTTATTTAATTAATTTACTTCATGTTGTGGCAAATAAATATTAAATATTAAATAATTAATAAATAATTATAAGTTACATGTACTACACTTTGTTTTATTAAATAAGAAAAAAGTCCAAAATTTAAAACCATCAAACCATTTAAAACCTATGTTTCTAGTGCCTAAGTGTTTTTACCTTGACATTATTCTATTATATTAATATCAATAACAATGAGATAAACAAAGACAATAATATATATATATATATATATATATATATATATATATATATATATATATATTTTTTTTTTTTTTTTATATATATAGATTACAAAGTAAGCACCAAAGAATAGTATGGAAGAGAAGTGTAGAGAGAGCAAGAAGGGGAAATAAGATGTCAGTCAGGGTTAGAGCATGGACAAAGCCAGTGAGATTTAAGATGTTCTTTAAGATTTTTTTAAACTGGAAAGTTGAAGCAAGGCTGGATAGTTCAGTAGGAAGCTGGTTCCAGTTTTTACCTACTGTGTTGGAGAAAAGCGAGTCCCCAGCTTTGTTTTTTGACTTAGTAGTGGCAACAAGGAGCTTATTTGCTGAGTGTAGTGTTTCAAGATTTTGGTAGGGTGTGATCAGATTAGTGAGGATAGGGGTATTTTTAGGGTGATAAAGGATCTTTTGGGTGATAACTAGTTGTTGACAAAGTAGTTGATTTTGCAGTTCTAACCATCCCAGTTGTTTAAGGTTGAGACAGTGATGAGTTCTAAATGGGGTACCAGTGGCAAATCTGGCTATATTATTATAACTGGTGGAAAGTTTGGTAAGGTTGTTCTTAGAAAGATTGGTATATATCGCAGAAGCATAGAACAGGGTAGAGATTAGGTTGGTCTGGGCAATAGTCATTCTGGCTGATGGGGTGAGGAAGGGTTTGATTCTGTAAAGGGTACCTATTTTTTTGTTAACAGACTTTATTGT
Organism: Protopterus annectens; assembly: GCF_019279795.1. Classification (NCBI taxonomy): domain Eukaryota; kingdom Metazoa; phylum Chordata; order Ceratodontiformes; family Protopteridae; genus Protopterus; species Protopterus annectens. The sequence goes on from NC_056731.1 coordinate 858,529,612, forward strand.
AGAACTAATGTGGTCATCATAGCTAAGGTTGTTATCAATTGTTACTCCTAGTACACGGGTTGTAGTGTCAGGGGTTATGTTAGTACCATTGTTTGAGGTTATTGTGAAGTACAGTTGTGGTGATTTTAGAGATGGAGCAAAGAGCAATGGTTTTGTTTTTTTGGGGTTCAGGAGGAGGCAGTGTTGTGTGAACCAATTTTCAACACTGTTGAATACAGTTTGAGTGAGGGATTAGAGAGAGGCTATGGTCTTGGCTGAACAAATTAAAGCAGAGCCATCTGCATATTGTATGCAGGTGGCTTGAGGAATTTGGGTATGAAGATCGTTAATAAATAAGGAAAAGAGTAGGGGTCCTAAGATGGAGCCTTGGGGTACTCCAATATTCACTGGGAGGGATGTAGAAAGATTGTTATCCCAAAATACTGCATGCATAGATGCACAGGTATGCACACACATACACATACACTAGATACGTTATTATTATTATTATTATTTTTTCTTAGTTTTACACTCACTAAATAGCAACATTCTGTTTAATGAGAGCAAAAAAAATGGGGTCTATATTAGAACATCGACCCCTTTTCAGCGAATGCTGACATCGAACATGCAGAACAGCGAATTTTTTCCTAGGAAAAAAATTTGCTGTTCCAAAACACATACACTCAACACAAGCACACCAAACAAACAGCAATCCACACACATACAACTAAAATCTTACAGCTAACCCTACACTAAACTGTACAAACACCACTAACTATCCGCTTACCTTAACTGAAACCCTAACCCTAAGGTCCATCACTATCGCACACTCACCTCACCCACGCCCTAACCCTAACTCACCTAACCCGCCCTAACCCTCATGTCCACACAACTGCACATATACCTAACCTGCGCCCTAACCCTAACTCACCTAACCCGCCCTAACTCTCACGTGCAAACAATCGCACACGTACCTAACCCGCGCCCTAACCCTAACTCACCTAACTCGCGCCCAACCGCACACGTACCTGAACCTGACCTGTAACTTTCCACCACAGCGCTGAAAATAGCAAAACGACAGAAATGGACAACCGAATTCTTTCCCTAGGAAAAAAATCGTTTTTCTGTCATTTCGCTATTTTCAGCATTCGCTGAATAGTGGTCGATATTAGAACATTCAAAACTGTTCGTCACCTTGAAATAAGCGGACTAAAAAGTCAGGTTTGGACAACAAGACCTTCAGATCTATTTTGGCACAAAGAAGAGAGCTCCTCTGTAGGTTTCCAAGGTTTGACATTCGGCTAATGCTGATCCATTGCCGGACAAATAAATTCCCTTTGTGGAAAAACCTTCCACATTACTTTTTACATTTTTAAAGTATCTTTTTACAAGAAACAAATGCTTTAGAGCTAGGAAAAATTATTTTCTCTGACTGTGTCGTGATTTTTATGTACTTTTATTATTTAAATGGGAGTGTACTTTTTTACTTTTGTGCAAAAAAGTTGGTTAAAACTACTTTTTCTCTGGAGTAGTGTTTATTTTACTTTTTGACACTGGAGAAATTGTTTAAAGTGCTTTTTGCTATGTTTTTTTTTCTTCTGGGAGAAAGTTGTTATTATTTATTATTTTTTTTTTTTTGCTATGAGCATCTCTGGGAAATGAGCACCTCTTTTGACATGACCACTGATGAATCCACAAGTCCCTTGGTAAGACCTTCTTCAAGCCACAAAAAGAAAAAGATTGTTAAGCGGTCTTTGCCACCACAGCACACTGGCAACTTGCCTTAGCTGCAGGTGGATTACTCTTTTGTGGCTAAAGCTGGGTTTAGAGGCCATTCATTTTTTGTCTTCAGATCCCTTTGGTGTAGTCCATATACCCACCATTGACCAGGGGTTAGGTATGCCTTCGGCATCTATTGGGTTTCCCTCAGTGGACAAGGGAGAGACATTCTTGTTGGTCATGAGAAAAGGGACAAGGAATGTGCTCCTACTTAGCCAGAATGCTGTGCTCATCCCTGGGAAAGCTGTTGCTGGCATTACTGCATGTATTTTACCAAATTTCCTGTCAAAAAGAGAAAACATTTAACTTTTATATTCTCCTTTATTGGTTACTCTGGACAGGAGTAATTTATTGAGCTTGGCTCATGGTCATCTGCATGTTCTTTAACCTTCTTGTAAGGTAGTTTCTGGAAAGAGAAAAAAAAGATGTCCTTCAAGGATGCATCTGCAGTCATAACAAATGGGTTGTCCTGCCTCAGGCAGCCCTTCGGTCGGCCGGATTCCAAAGTCTGGGTCTGGCCTCGGCTGATGTCGCACTTTCCCCGACGTCAGAGCTTCTGGGGTATAAAGGCATCAGCCGACGCCATTTTCCTCAGTCTTTCTTGCCGCGCGGTGCCCGAAGCAGAAGCTGTTCGCTAGTGCCGGTCGGTCAGATCCAGAGATTTCAGCTACCGAAGACTTCGAAAAAAGCTAAGTACCCCGTTGGGGACTCTTTCTTGCCTCAGCCGATGTCAGAAAAAGTAAATAATTGTTTAACTTGTGGGAAACAAATACCTCATAAGGATTTCCATTCTTACTGTCTTCCTTGCTTAGGCCCACACCACGACGTATCAGCTTGTTTAGCCTGTGCCTCCTTCAACCAACGGACTCTTAGACATCGGTCGGAGTTTCAGAAGAATTTTTTGGAGCTGATTTTGCATGTAAAATGCTGTCGGAGACTCCGACTACACATATGGCCAAAAAACACAAGGAAAAAGACCGACACTCGCGGCCCGCGGTTTCGGCTGAAACCACAGCTAGGCCTACCGCGAGTGTCTCGGTTTCGGCTGAATCCGAGTCCTCGGTTCGTACTACGACCGAAACCATACCTCCGACAACCGAGGCCAGAGAGGCCCCGACTGAGTCGGCTATAGATATCCCTACCGAAGCTAGTACTCAAGAATTGTCTGACACCATTCCTTTGGACATTTCTACTCCTGCACGTGGGGCAGCTAGGCCCCCAGCTTCTATGTCTATTAAGGTCTTCTCCAGGGCTAAAGCTGCCAAACTTTCAAAAGCTTTGCCTGCCAAACCTACTTCTCAGAGGCCTTCCTCAAGTTCTCAGATTCTCAGTCTTGCTGAGGACCTTATATCCTTAATTAGGGGTTCCCAACCTCACCCAGACAGGGCCTCTCAACCTCCACCAGACAAAAGGCCCAGGACTGATCCCTCTGAACCTCTCTCCTCTGATTACTCCACCGATGGATCTGATCATTCAGACCAACAGGAAGGGGCCTACTCGCCTTATGAGGATTCAGATGCAGAAGATTCTATTCCTTCGGCCTCCCCTCCTGAAGAATTTTCCTTTGGGGAAACTTTGCACTCCATGAGGGAGCACTTTCAATGGCAGGGTCAGGATTTTTCTGATTCTAGAAAAAGATTAAGGACATTTCTGCATTTGCCCCAGCATAGGCCCTTGGCCATACCACCTGTTCTAACTGTAATTGATGATGTGTATAATGATGTCAGTTCTGCTCCTGATTCTCTTCCCCCGGCCCCTGCCAAACCTGACAGATATTACAGGGTCCCGGATTCTCACTTCCACCTCTATAGGGCCCAAAAGGAGTTGCAGCTGCTACTGCCAAAAATCCCCTACCCTCTGAAAGAGAGTCTAGAGCATTAGAGAGATGGAGTAAAAAGGTTTATACATCTGCTACTCTTTCTGCCAGGGCATTAAACTGTCAATTTCATATGATACAGTACCAAGAATTATTGTTAGATCAGCTGAATAGGAAGCTTTCTTCTCCTGAACCTTTAGACCGTAAATCCCTTCAGGATTTGGTACACAATTCTCAGCAGGTCAGTAATCATTTCTTAAAATGTGGCTATGATGCACTGGAGGCTTCATTTAGATCAGCTATGACTGGAGCAGTAATTCATAGGCATGCCTGGCTAAAAGAGCAATCCTTGCCAGACCATGTCAAGGCTAAACTCCTTGATGCTCCTATGGAGAAACAAAGTTTATTTGGCTCCCCTGCACAGGAGAGTCTAAAGAAAGTGGAAGAAAAAGCAAAATCTGTGCAAACAGTAAAGGAATTTCTGCAGGTCCAACCTCCGAGGTTCAGCAGAAACTGGCCTACAAAGAATTGGTCCTTTCCAGACACCTCCAGAGCACAGAGGGGCAGGAATAGATGCCCTAGAGGCAGAGGTCAATCAAAGGGTGCCTACAGAGGCCGTCAGTGGCAGCCTGCCAACCAGAGGAGTAGTACCACAGCTGCAACTACAACCACTACCACAGGACAGACACAATGACTTGACTCTGATTCCGCCTACCAGGGATCAACTGGTAGCTCCCTTGGGCGGAAAGCTGGCTTTATTCTCAAAAAACTGGCATTGCATTACAAAGGACCCATGGACATTGCAGACAATAGACAAAGGATACAGGTTTCACTTCCACACTTTACCAACAAGAAGCGGAATGCCAAACCTTCCACCAAACCAGAAGGCAGAGGCTTTAAAACAAATCAACAATTTACTTCAGATGAAAGCGATAGAAAGGGTACCATCTATGGAACAAGGTCAAGGATTTTACTCCAGACTGTTCCTTGTACCAAGAAAAGAAAACCAATGGAGGCCTATTCTCGACTTGTCCGCACTGAACACATATCTCATTGTGCCAAAATTCAAAATGCTGACCCTACAGCAACTTCTTCCCATGTTGGGCAAGGAGTCTTGGCTGGTTACTCTAGATCTCAAGGAGGCATACCTGCACGTCCCTATCTGACCAGATTGCAGAAGACACCTCAGATTTCTTGCAGGATCAGAGCATTATCAATTCTCAGCATTGCCCTTTGGCTTATCTACTGCGCCCAGAGTATTCACGAAATGCCTGGCATCAGTAATTGCACATTGCAGACTTCAGGGAATTCAAATTTACCCATACCTGGACGACTGCCTAATACAAGCAGACAACAAGACAAAATTGTTAAAGGACTTGGCCTATGTCATACACCTGCTACAGGCCTTGGGATACACAGTCAACATCCAAAAGTCAAGACTAGTGCCATCCCAAAGGATAAACTTTTTGGGTGCGGATCTGGACACAATCATTCAGATGGCTTTTCTCACAGAAGAAAAACAAAAACAACTTCCAGATTATTTCATGACTTTGACAAGACAAACTCAGATTACTGCAAGGAAAGTCCTGCAGGCCCTGGGTTTCATGGCATCCTGCATGCATAATCTTGATCCCACATGCCAGGCTGCATATGAGGAAATTACAATGGTACCTAAGGAATGTATGGTCTCAACAAAGGCACAGTCTACAAACCATGATACCAATCATTCCATGCCTTCAAAAGGAATTCCTGTGGTGGGCTCAGGCCTGCCAGTCCAACAGAGGGTTGCCTTTCAACAAACCAAAACCAAGGCAGACCATCACCACGGACGCCTCAGACCTAGGATGGGGAGCACACATGGAGGACAAATGTATCCAAGGCCTATGGCCTCAAGGACAGCTAAGCATGCACATAAACCAAAAGGAGATGCTGGCAGTGAAGCATGCAATCGAGGCTTTCAAGCCATTCCTCCAGCAAAGACACCTGTTGATAAGGACAGACAACACCACGGTCATGTGGTACATAAACAAACAGGGAGGCACACATTTCTACCCTCTATGCCGGATGGCAATGGATCTGTGGAACCTATGCCTGAATCTCAATATCCAGCTACAGGCCAAATTCGTACCAGGAAAAGAGAATTCACTAGCAGACAGCTTAAGCAGAACTACCACGGATGCTCACGAATGGAGGCTGCATCCAGACATCTTCAAACTCATAACAAAGAAATGGGGAATGCCAGAGATAGATCTGTTCACCTCCCCACTCAACCACCAAATGAAGAAATTCTGCTCAAGGGCATACCACCCACAAGCCTGGAGGGTGGACTCTCTCTCATTCAGCTGGAATGCCCTAACAGTATATGCCTTTCCACCTCTCCCATTGATGTGCAAGGTTCTACTGAAGATCAGGGAGGAACAGCCAAAGGTGATACTAATAGCTCCAGACTGGCAAAGACAACACTGGTATCCGCTACTGAGAAGCATGTCTCAGGTGAACTCATGGCCTCTACCCCTATGGCCTCTTCTTCTAACGCAGAACAATTTCAAGACCCTGCATCCAAACTTGAAAACACTGCAACTAACTGCCTGGAAAATTCCTTAAAACCAAACCACACTGTTTTATCTCAGAGGGTCAAGGACATTATCCTGGAGGCTCGAAGACCTTCCACAAGGAAAACATACTCAGCTAAATGGAAGAGATTCCTCATTTGGAGCACATCAAAGGGCACAGATGTCACAGTGGCAAACCTAGCACACATCCTAGAATACTTAGCAGAACTGTTCCACAATGGACTGTCTTATTCTTCCATTAAGATTCATGCTTCAGCAATTTCAGCAGAATACAATATGGATCCCCCTATTTTCTCTCACCCTCTTCTCAGAAACTTTTGAGAGGGATCAAAAATGTTAAACCTCCAAGGAGACCCCCTCTACCTGCATGGGATCTCAATTTTGTGCTGGAAAAATTGACACTACCTCCCTTTGAACCAGCAGCATCAGCAGATCTACAGTTTTTATCTTGGAAAACTGCTTTCCTTCTGGCAATCACTTCAGCAAGAAGAGTATCCGAGTTACAGGCATTAATGGCAGTGCAGCCTTTTCTTATTTTCCACCAGGATAGAGTGTCACTGAGAACCAATCCTACTTTCATACCAAAGGTGGTATCCAGGGTATCCTTGAACCAAGCTATTCATTTGCCTACGTTCTTTCCTAAACCACAGAACAAAGGAGAAAAACTTTTGCACACCTTGGATATACACAGACAATTACACTACTATCTGGACAGAACTAAAACCAACAGAAAAACTGACCAACTTTTTGTAGCATATGCAACAGGGGTGCAAGGAAGAGCAATTTCCAAACAGACAATTTCAAAATGGATAGGAAATTGCATTCGATTTTGCTACTCCTTTCATGGAAAGACAGCTCCTGAAAATATCAGGCCTCATTCCACAAGGGCCACAGCCACCACTACAGCTTTCCTACGAGGGGTGGCTACCAAGGACATTTTAGAAGCTGCTACTTGGAGCTCCGTGCATACATTTGCCAAGCATTATAATCTTCCTTTATACTCCAGATCCCGAGCAGGGTTTGCAACTGCAGTTCTGCAGGGGATCCTAAGTACACCATCCTTCTCTTAGTACCTCCTCCCCCAGTTTGGCTATGGTATTCTACCCATTTGTTATGACTGCAGATGCATCCTTGAAGGACATAGTACAGTTTTGTACCTACCATAAATGTAGATGTCCGATAGGTATGCATCTGCAGTCAGGATTACCCACCCTCCTTCCCCTCTGTGGTATTCCTAGGGTGCTTACCCCTCTTTCAGCTAGCTGGGGGAATCTGTTATGGTGCATTTGTTTGTTTTTATATATGTATATATATATATATATTTTGCTGCTGTTTGGAACTTTACAGCATTTATCCAAATTTAGCCTTCCTAGAGGGCACCTGGCATCTGGGGCAAGAAACACTGAGGAAAATGGCGTCAGCTGATGCCTTTATACCCCAGAAGCTCTGACGTCGGGGAAAGTGCGACATCAGCCGAGGCCAGACCCAGACTTTGGAATCCGGTTGACCGAAGGGCTGCCTGAGGCAGAACAACCCATTTGTTATGACTGCAGATGCATACCTATCGGACATCTACATTTATGGTAGGTACAAAACTGTACTATTCCTTTCCCTGAAGAGGTGCAAAAATTGGAATCTATAGGGGATTGTGGAAGGGTAGATGCAGTGTTTTTCACCTCATGTTTCTGATTCAGATTCTAAGGAGAGTGTAGTATCTGATTCTCTCTGTGAGGGATTCTGTTTCTCTGAGACAGATTCCAGGATGAATCAATGTTTTCAGTGAGAAACTATGGAAAATATTATGATTTGTTGACTTCTCATAGTGGTGGTGAGGTAGAAGCAGCGTGTTCATGCTCCCCCACGAAACACTCAAGTTAAAATCTGACAAAAAAAAAATAATGTCTTTTCTCAGCAAAAGTATTATGACTGGCACCTAGTTCTCCCTTTGGATGACTAAACACAATCTTAAAAGAATTGTCAGTGATCAAAAAAACAAGATAATGTGAGTAAAATGCGGGGAATCTGAAGTAAAGCCCTGAGTAATGAGCAAGCAACTGAGTGATGAATCAGGCCTGGATAATCTGGAATTCCAGAAAAAAACAGACAAAAATCTACAGTGAGGTGGTCAAAATCAGCAGCTCTTTATTGGACTATATAAAAACTCTCAAAGCTAACTAAAACAGGAGAGGAGACAAAAGAAAGGTTACTTGAATTAGAAGGAGCCAAGGAAAATACTGCAGAAAAATTAACCAAGTTGGAACACAGAGTGAGACATGAGAACTTAAGACTGATGAATTACCCGAACACCAGGACTTGTTGCCAGTTTATTATACACAGGTTAGCAGAATGGACTTGTATTCACAAGATCAACTACATGTAGAAAGGGCACACAGAATTTGTGCTGGTCTACTGTAAGGCCAAGGATACCCAAGACCAATTTTAATAAAACTGCAAACATATTCCCTGAAGGAGAGAATACCTTTTTTTTCCTCTGGAAACCAGGTAAACAGCCTAAAATTGGGGTTACAAGATTATACGTAGACCACAACTGCTCAGTGGTCACCTGCCAAAGAAGGTATAAATTGATCCTATTTTTAAAAAATGCAAAGCAGCAAGGCTTTATTTCAGATTGCTGTATCCAGCTACATTAGAAGTCTGTTTTCCCCTAGGAGTGAAGTCCTTCCGAAATCCAGAGAATGCCACATCAGAGATCACAAAATTTTGTGAGACAGTTGTGCATGGTGTGAATGCCAACACAAATGCAGTGAAACCAAGTAAGTAAGGTCACTCAAAATTCCAGAAGGCTGTTAGAGAGATGACCATTGAAACCATTACCAGAGTTTCAGCAAAAAATGCTGGGCAGACAAAAAGAAGCTCATTTGTAAGTGATGTGGGCTCTTGATCATCTTGAGACAGAAGAACCACCTGAGTCCTGGGACACTGAGGACAAGTCAACAAGTAAAGTAATTTTTTACCATTTTACAGTTTCGTCATGTGAATGTGGAAACTGGGTGAGGAGATCAAGATTACTACTTAAATGAGCCTTGGAAACCTGTGGACTATTGAAGTTATCTGATATCAGTAAATACATATATCATAGTTTACTAAGATCACCCAAAGTATATTAATTTTGTTTATTAAGAAATCTTGGATATGCTTTAACTACTTGTATTGCTTTCTTTTTCCAAGCCATGGGGCTATATGAACTATAGTGAAATGGCCTTCTTTTTCATTGTGCTACTCCGGTAGATGAGGGAAAGGACCTAGTGATTACAACCCAGTAACAAATCTGATGCAACAGGAGGGAGACGGGGGAGAGGGAGACTGCAGTTTCTTTACATTCCTTGTTATAATTTATCTCATCCAAAAAACAGGGTATGTGCTTGATACTCTCAGGGGAAGCACAGTAGGAAGCGGCATGTTATTATTGCTCTTGTACATTCTTTACAGATTATGATTATTAACCAGTTCTGTTAAAATGGCTATACTATTGGTTCAAGTGTCAGGGCAGCTGTTCTTTATTAAAATTGTTCAGAAATACAGATTGAGAAAGAAGTAGAATAGAAATAACATGACTCAAAGCTGTTGAATAATCCCACCAACCTAGACTTCTTCTTTTGGCTGTTCCCGTTAGGGTCGCCATAGCAGATCATCTGTTTCCATTTCTTCCTGTCCTCTCCGTCTTGCTGTGTCACACCAACCACCTGCATGTCCTCTCTCACCACATCCATAAACCTTATCTTAGGCCTTCCTCTTTTCCTCCTACCTGGCAGCTCCATCCTTAGTAGCCTTTCCTAATATACCCAGCATCCCTCCTCAGTCCAAACCAGACACCTAGATAATATAGTGAAAAGTACAAACAGGCAAAAGGTTGAGTGTGATGGGATGATATGTGTGTTCAAACATTGGATATTAAGAATTCAAACCATTATTTAAGGTCATGTTAAACATACTTACTTGGACCATAAATGGGCTGGTGGGTCAAATGAAAACAGATAAAATCTTAAGAGTACTTACACAGACACAGAAGTGATGTATTGCTACTACAGGAAACTCATTTAACTACAGAAGAAAGCTAAACCTTCCTTCTGTGAAATAGGCATGTGGGGTTCTACAGTGAAGCCTATAATGGAAGGAGAAGGGGAATGATTACATTAATAAAAAGAGGGGCAGACATCATCATAGAAGATAGCAAAAGAGATGCAAAAGGTAGCTACATTTTGTGAAAGGATGTTGTAGAAGGCACAGAATAACGATTATGAACACACGCGCTTACACACACACACACATATATATATATATATATATATATATATATATATATATATATATATATATATATATATATATATATATATATGAATATAGGTTTACTATCAAAATGTCAAAGTTTAAAAAAAAAATGTAGTTAACATTGAAATGCGAGGTCGAATACCTGCATATTAAGTAGGCGAAAATGTCGAATCTGATGAACAAATTTAGCAAATTTGACATTTTCGTCGAATATCGAACATGAAGCCCACATAGAAACACATATAAGTGTAACTCCTATACTGTGAGTCACATTTTTACAGGGGGGCAAGACCCCTGTGCCCCCCACATTCCCTGCAAACCATATAGTCCAACTCCAAGATTGCACTACAGTAAGGAAAGGGGTACATTTCCCACTCCACACTGTACCTAAATCTCTAAGCATAACATAGAGTACATATTAGCAAATGCACAGTTACATTCACTGATATGTACTCTCACTCTCGTAACATTCAGCAACATGGAAATCGGCCATTTGCCTTTCGGCATTTCCGTGTTTGCCAAACTTATATTTTGATAGTAAACCTATGTGTGTGTGCGTGTATGTATACATATGTGTATATATAGATATATATATATATATATATATATGTATATATATATATACATATATATATATACACACACACACACACACACACACACACACACACACACACACACACACACACACACACACACACACACACACACACACACACACCAAACGGAGCTAAAGCAGATGAGATAAAATCTTTGGTAAATTAAATTTTGTAGAATATCGTCAAGGTATCTTAATTATGGGTGGTGACTGGAACCTAATAACAAATATCACAGATGTTGGTGGGGGCCTCTAGAGTGATCAGAATACCTTATACAGGGAAACTATTTCATGAAATACGCAGGTTCTGTGGCTGGCCTGACCTGGAAACAGATAAAGGAGATCCAGGGGAATTCACATATTATTCAGCTCCTCACGGCAGTTGGTCTAGACTTGATAGTTTTTTTTATCCCAGGGAGCATGAATATTTGACAGAGCGAACAATCACTTATCCCAGTTAATTTCAGATCATGCTGCAGTGCAGTGCCCTTTGAATTCCCCACTGAAAAGCATTTTTGAAGGGCACTGGCTAGCAGAGAGCAAGAGGTTGAAGAAGACATTCTCTTACCAGTAAAATTAAAGATTTACTTAAAAACTTATCTAAAAACCCTGATGACATAATAAAATTGTGGGATGAGTTTAAAGACAGCAGTGGGATGTTTCTAATAGGGGAAGAATCAACAAGATAGCAGAGTAGATATCAGTACACTAGGCTGAAATTAAACCAAATTAAAAGATTACTGCATTTACAAGGCAAGTTAACTAAAGAAGAGATTGCATTCTTAAATGAATGAAAACAGGACTTGAATAGGAAGGTGTAGAACATGATTGAGAGGAGGAAACAGACCCTTAAATTGAGCTTCCCCCAAAATACTCCCAGGGTAGAGTGAGCTATTCCGAAAATAAGAACCCCAAAAAGGAGAGACTATGAAACTAACCCAAATGCTCTAACTAAATAAAATCTTTACTAAATTTTTTGAAGGAATTTACACACAGCAACAAGTTACAAATGATATGAGGAGAACAAAACACAACTTTTGTAAAACATTTAAAACTCCATTAACAGAACTGGAAAAAATGAACTAAGCTATCTATTACAGAAAATGAAATTAGAGAAACTCTTAAATATCTATCAAAAGGTAAATCCCCTGGAGATGACAGCTTACCAATAGAAATATGGAACGGACTACAACAGGAAATGATTTCTATTTTGGGGCAAGCTATTTAATAAAATTCTAAAGATGAAAGTGGCTCCTCTCTCCTGGAAGACAACTTTAATAATTCTAGCAAAAGAAAAAACAAAGATCACCTGAACCCTGGGTCTTACAGACCAACAGCACTTTTAAACCAAGATTAGAAGATTTTTGCTTTAATCCCTGCAAATAGAATAGGCAAAAATACTTTCCAAACTTATTAACCAAGACCAGTGTGGTTTTATGAAAGGCAGACAAACTTTTGATAATATTCTGCTAATTTATTTTAGCAAGAGGTGGAAAATTGGAAAGAGGGTCATTTTACTAAGCTTGGATGCAGAAAAAGCATTCAACATTGTCCGTTGAGATTATCTTTGGTTGTTACTGAAAGGGCTTAATTTTCCCTTAAAGATGATCTCTTTACTCCAAAACCTTTACAAGGACTCAGCTCCCAAACCAAAAACCAACAGGAAGCTATCTCCTGAAGTAAAACGGGAAAAAGGCACTAAGCAAGAGTGCCCAATCTCTCCACTTTTGTTTTCATATATTTAGAGCTATTGGCACAAAAGATAAAGGAATTGGTACTTAATGGCTGAGAAACAACTTAGAAGGAGTAGAAGACTGCTATGTTTGTAGATGACATTATTGTCTTCTTGACATCCCCAAGTACAGACATCTCAGGTCTCTTTGAGATTTTGGGGTTATGCATTAATATAGCTGGTTATAAAATCAAGATTGAAAAGATAAAGGCTCTGTGTGTAAATTATGTGTCTCCACTAGAGGTGGTACAGGAATTTCCCTATCTTTGGGGTCACTATCAAATTGAATATTTGGGAGTTTGGTTAGCAAACCTGGTCAGCACTATCCCCAACTAAAACATGGTAAGAAATGATAGGTTGTGTTAGCTCCATGCTTAGCTGTGATCCGTATTGCAAATAGATTTGGGGCATGTGATCCTAGCCTTTAAAATATATGTTATCCCGCTAATCTTGTATTTTAGTCAGTCATTCAAAGGGGGACACTCAAAAGAAGATTGGATTACTCTAAACTGAATGGTGTCATGGTATATATGGGATAGCAAGAAAGCAAGAGTTGACGCAGAACTAGCTTCTAAACCACTTGAGGAAGGGGGACATGGTTTATCAAACCTTGAAGAGTACTACTCTGCACAACTTAGAATTCTTTACTTATTTCAACATGAATACCACACTGCAAATTGGGAAACCATAATCCTTGATAAACTTGTGAAAGAGGGAGTCAAAAAAACATTGGACTTATGGTTGTACTTAATGTAAGGCCAGTGAGGTGCTTGCAGCAATAAAGGATATCAAAGCAACACTTGACTTGGTCTTGAGAACAAAAGGGAAACTAATTGGGATTTTGAATTATGCCCCATTGGGATGGGAGCCCCTAACATGGAATTGAAGATGGCAAATGCTGACAGGTGGTGGCAAGAAGACAGGGAAATTACTCTCTGGGAACAACTAACAGTAGGGCAAGAGATAACAAGTTGGTAAATGCTCTGAGATGCCTATAATGTAGCTCAGAGAGATTGGTTAATTTATAGAGGTATCCTAACCATCCTAAATATGACAAGGAATTAAGGGACTGAAAAATGATTAAACCCAAAGCTGTAGAATTATTGATAGAAGCCATAACAGATGAAACAGGAAAAACACAACCTAATAAGTAGATTATATAAAGCATTGGTAGATGGCTTAGGCATCAAAGCAAAAGTCAGATGGGTACGGGGCTAGGAAACCTCTTTAAACATAAGCAGCTTAGAGCTCATATGGGCAGAGGTGTGGTGGAACATAAAAAAAATAACATCTAGGAGATTACAGATCTTTGGTTGGAAGTATTTCCAGAAATTCTTTTTTTACCCCCAATAGGCTATTTCTTGTGTAATGAACATCTCAGAGAGTGTTGGAGGTTGTCAGCAGGAGAATTAGGAGACTGGAAACATCATTGTGGTGAGTCCATTCTTTTAGAAATGGCCAGGGGCAATTACCACAAACTTCCTCACAGAATGAATTTATTTACACTGGAACAGGGGTGTTTGATGCTCCCCACCCCCCATCAACTTCAGCTGTCTGGCTGGAGGATAGAATCTTAAATCCTTTTAGGTACCTTTTTTCTGAGGAGCAGATATTAACAGAGGCAAGAAAGCCTGCTACTCAAAATTCATTTATTAGAATATGGAAAAGGTTTTCTAGTTGGTGTCAGCAACATATCCAGCACCCTTTCAGGGCTAGTGTTTCTCTGGTTTTACAATATATATATAATAGCTACTATCCTATGGCATTTCTTACTACTGCATAAAGGTTCATTTGTCAGCCATTTCAGCATGTTTGCCCATGGAACTCCCTCTCAATGCATTCTTATGTGGAAGTGCTTTGAAAGGTGTTTTACATGAGAGACCTCCAAGGTAGCTGGTGGCTCCTTCTTGAGATCTTAATTTTATGTTAGGGAAGCTAAGACTTGCTCCAATTAAACCAGTTCATCAGGCTGGTTTGTAACATGGAAAACTGTTTTAATAATTTCTCTGACATCTGGAATAAGAGTATCTGAGTTGCAAGGTCTTATGAGTCAACCTTATCTCATTTTCTACAGAGACAGAGTTTCTTTGAGAACTAATGCTTTTCTGCCTAAAGTGGTACTTTTACTTTAAGCCGAGCTATCCGTCTCTTTGTTTTCTCTCCTGAACCCAGAATGAAGGAAAAAAAGATACTCCATACTTGGATATCCACAGACAGCTCAGGTACTGTCAGGAAGACTTTATCAACAAAAGATGTCTTTGTTTTTCAGTACTAGGAAAAGCTAAATAAAAAAAAGATTTGAGCTTGTAAAGGCCAACTGGTTGATTTATTTTCCCATGTGTCTGACAAAAGTTATGCAAGACTGTTTTTTAGAAAATTATTAGAATAAAGTACATTACAATGGTGTAATGAAACATAAAGGTTAAAATGAAAATAAGAATAAGAGGAACAGTACTGTGATAGGGAATGTCACACCATTTTTTAGCTCCAATATTTTCTTTTTCACTGACATGGAAATATTTGCAATTCAGATTTTTAAGGTAAATTGATTTTTAGACAATTTTCTTTAAGAAATAATGTAGTGCTGATCGTGTGACAAGTTCATTTTTTTAAAGCCTGTATGAAGGTTCGTTTTTGAAAAAGTCATTGAATAATTTATAAGACAAAAGTGCTTGTGCAACTTTAACGTTGATGTTTAATGGTTCATGTTTAAATAAAAATGGTTCATATTTTGTAGTTAATGTATCTAATTGAACAGTACTGTGTTCAGGCATCCACACCTTGCTATTAGATTACTTAACATTGTTTGTAAAAATATTGTTAGAACACAATGAGATAGCAATAAACATTTTTGTTGAACAAATCCCTGAGTATCTAAGCATGTAGATTGAACTCACGGTGTAATGATGTATATCAATCAAGTGTTTGAATCTGAATTTCGTGCAGTTACAGCTGGAGCTGTTTAATGATGAATTGTATTACTCCCATTTTACCACATAGCTTAGTGGTCCTGCATGTTCTTAGCAACGTATTTAGATCAAGACACTTAAATTTTAAACCCAAGGTGACCAGTCCAACATAAATGAGAGTAAATTCTCTTTATCTGAGCTTTTTAGCTATATCCACTATTAATAAGGTTGATGGCCTTTTCTCATTTTTAATTATATTGAAATATTGTTTTAATGCTTTTCTTTCTAAAAGTAAAAGCATAGAGACTTTCTTGAAATTGTGCACCTTATTTCAACGTTGTACAGCAAACATAATTTGTGTCAGTCTTTGGATATTTTACTTTTCAAGACACTAAAGTTACAGTAAGCAGTGTTCATCAGAAAATCAAAGCAGTGCAGAACAGCTGTGAACCATTATATGTTACAACTTACTATGCTCCCTCTCCACTTTGTAGTTATGGATTTTAGAAGACTAGGTTTTACTGATGATGGAGTTGGTCTACGACAAACTTACAGAGTAGACTGCATATGAGATTTATGCAGTGTTGCAGCTACAGGTTACATTTCAGGCTCTTACAGCTACAATAAGTGTACTGATGTTTGTGTTGGTTTGGTGAATTAGATAGTTTTGATTTAGGGGAACAAAGCATGTTTGTTTTTTTTTATTTTATTATCCATGCCTGAAGGCTGACACTGCTATTGATATACATTCAGAAATTGAGGGACTGATGTCACAGAGATAGTTTTCCCATGTGCAGGATGGGTCCATCACACTTTTGCTAGAATCCTGGGTATAGGTACTGGATGACAGGCTGAGAACAAGTCACAAGGAGATGGTTATGGCATGTGAAACTGATGGATCACTTAAACAAAAACCTGCTCAAGTGAAAATGAGTTTTAATAGTCATAAAAGCACATGTAGTTTACAGGGTGCAAGCCTTTCATACTTCCACGCGGTAGACTTTGTGCATGCACCCCTTATTTTTTATAAACCAGTTCTGAGGTTATACAGCATTGGAGCAGGTTAGTGAATTTCATATAAGTTTTTTTTTTTTTTAAATGGACCGTCAATTTCATAAATAGTTACCCAAAGGGAAAGAGACATGATCAGCTGTTGCTTAATCACCTCATGATATAAATCATGTCAGTTTCAAGCACACCTTCAGAGGAAACTAGGATGCATACAAGACAGCCAAGCATTGCTTGAGTGGTAGTGGTGTTACTGCATGGTATCATCCCTTTAGGGCAAAACAACAGAAAGAGCTCAAGCCACAATATAATAGGCCCTTCCTGCCTCTAGCTTCAGTTCTTGTGTTGGGCCATTGTGAACTTATTCAGTCTAGAGTTTCTTCCCTGGAGAAGAGACCCCTTTGTGTGACAGTGGAACATGCTATGGAATCACCTGAGATGCATGGAAGCCAATGCAGGAGAAGAGACCCCTTTGTGTGACAGTGGAACATGCTATGGAATCACCTGAGATGCATGGAAGCCAGTGCAGGAGAAAGAACATTGGAGACAGGTACAATGCTAATGCCTACATCAGGGGTCAAGAAAAAGAAAAATCCACGTATTTGTTTAAACACAGGATCAGTTTATATGGAATACTAGGTATAGAGAAGGGACAAAGCTAGTCAAGGAAATTGTTATTTTTTTCCTATATCACCCTGAAGCTGACCATCAGTAGTCATCAGCTCCTGTCCTTGTTCACCAGGACTACTCAACCCACCTTAGCCTCCTCTGGGCACTATATGCCCCAGGACAGGAGCTAAAGAAGCGGTTGAGGATGCTGATATAGTATTATACTACTGTCAGGGGTGATTGTGCCCTAAGTCACCCACCATGGCAGCCTTGTTAACATGTACTATGGCTGCCTTCAGGAGAGGCACGCACAGCTCCATCACATGCAGAACCCCCAGATTAAGAGGCACAATGCTTGGAGCATGGATCTTGGCAGTCTCTTCTGCTGCTATTTCAGTGAGTGAGGCTGAAACCCTCATCCCAGGATGGGTAAGCTGGTGTCCTGTGGTTACTCCTACACCCCACTCCATGTTCCTTCTAGTACTTGAAGAATTCAGACTAGAGAACCGGAGTGGAGGGTGGGAGTAATCACAGGATGGCAAGCTCGTATCCTGTGGTTACTACCCCCCCACCCCCTGTTCCTTCTAGTCTGGATTCAAGGGTATTATTCCTGAGTACTTAATGTCATATTTGAAGTTTGTTTCAGAGTGACAGTGATGAAATATTTTAAATCGTTACACATAAATGCAATAGAGTAATAGGAGTAGTATGAAACAAAAGCAAGAAGGTGAATAATGATGGCTAATTATCCAGTAACAGACACACAAAGATGCACTTTATGGGAGAGGTGCTTGCAGTTAATTAAGTACATCCTCAAAACCCAGAAAGCCAGGTTGTTACTAGACAAGAAGGGTAAATGTCATTGGAAGAATATAAACAGAAAACAACTGTCCTTAAAGGATTCTTTCTTTTCTTTAAGAAATAAACTGAGGCTAGAATTTAGAAAGACTTACCATAAAAGGAAGATTTAACAAGACTGTTTTCCCCCTTATGGTAAGCCTTTCTAATTCTTATTCTTCCTTACCACTGATGTTTTCTCCTTGAGAAGGCCTCAACTTGGAGATCAGTTTCACAGTCAGAGCAGTGATAGTATGGTAGTCCGGGGAGCGGCTGATGCTAATTGGCCATGTGCTGTCCTACAATCCCCAGAAAGTGTCAGAGGCTACCTTTTTCCCTTATGCAAGCAATTCAGGGGATCATTTAGCAGTGTAAAATTTCACTGTTGGAGGAAAAAGTAACCACCATAAAAATATGGGGATCACCTGTTCAGTCAAGTTGGAGTATGTACAGTGCAAGTAAGTTCAGTGAAGGTGTGGGTGTGTGGGTGTGGATGTGTGTGTGCATGTTTGTGAAGATGTGTGTGAGTGCCTTTAGGGGGATGAATGAAGCTGTATTAATTTACGTATGTGTGTGTGTCTGCTTCGATGGTCACACTAGGAGAGTTAAGTAGGGAACTGAGGGTGTGTGTGTTTGTGTGTGTATTGGAATGTACATGTGGGTGAATGGGTGATTGTTTCCATGACTGTGATTGACTGACAAGGGGGCTTGCCTTGCCTTTTGTGTTGAAGTTTGCATGTGAGTGAATGGATGATTGGTCTGTGACTGAAATTAACCATGGGGGGGGGCTTGCCTGTTGATGGGTGTGTGTGTCTCTGTATATGTGTGTGTAGGGCTGCCTCTACCAATAGGATGCATGAGCCTCTAAGGAGAGCACTACCACTATCAGGTCTGACTGTGCTAGTGTTGGCGAGTGTGTTATTTGGAGACATGCCTATGAGCTGATGAATTCTTTCTCAGAATCACATTTTCTCACCATTGTGGTAATTGACCAACCTGCATTAGGCAATTACAGCAAGCGGTGAGTCTTTTCCCAAATTCCAGGGAGATCTTCTTTGTCATGGTTATATCCAGGCATATATTATGTATGCGTGGCTCACATTTTTAAAATATTTTATTTATTCTGTGCAATGAGAGGTGCTTAAATTAAATACAAATGGTGTCTTTATCATTGCTTAGTATTGTATATTTTAGTTTTCCCCGAATGCCTGGTTGGCTTGAGGTTTTTTTTGTTTGTTTGTTTTAAGCTTGTCATTTCAAGATTTTTAGTACTAGGAAGAAAAGCTATTAGTGGTGATGCTATGTTGATTGGGGCTACATTTTGAAAGTTAGCATACAGTTCCAAAAATCTTGGTTATGCCCCTCTTGTAGTAGTATCTGGGTGAATGTTGATATGTTTTTGAAATGAACCAACAGTATTTCATTGAGAATGAGAGCAGAGGAGGCATGCTTTGTAATAGTATACAGACATAGTTTAGCCAAATGGTAACAACAGTAGTTTAAAAAAAACATTGAAAAGCTAGCTGAATTCCATAACCACCAGAGCCATGTCTTTGCTGGTAGAGCTGATGTGAACATGCCTATCAAGTTAATTTGTTTATTTGTTTTTGCTGTACAAGAAAGCACAACCCCTTTTTTAGCAGTATCTTGTGACTGTCAGCATTTAAGTGCAGCAACAACGTTTCATTATAAATGGAGTACAGAAGAGGTTTGCAGTCTTGATGGAATTTATTAGCTGTCAAGAGCTACTTAAAAAAAGGCTACTAAACCAACTGAATTCTTTAACTGCCATGCTGTGAAAACTGATGAAATCCCTTTTGTCGTCCTATCAGAGAGGCTTGGGTGATTGCTTAAAAAATTATACAACAGACTGAGCATCACAAGTTTATCATTTTGTTTCCTCACATCAGGTTGAAAGTTGTCTTAGCCAGACAAAGATAACAGAGAAATGTCACGTTACAAATTTATTGACCTTTGATTTTTAACATTGTTTTTGAGTAAGTGCCTTGGAAAAGAAAGCAGGTGGTAAAAATGTGGAACTCATTTGTGTCTGGCTACAAAATTAGATGGTAGGGAATTGGTTGAAAGAAGGACAATAATGTGGCATTTAACATTGAAAACTACTTGAAGGAAGGACAGTGAAGTGTGGCATTTAACTTGTACCTACTGCACTGTGCTCTGCTTCATGCATGCTGCACTAGTTGTGCGGGCTGCCTCATCGTAGTCACACCTATGTGTATGAAAGTCAGACCTCACAAATCGCTATTGTTTCAATGTAATGTTGAATGCAGTACTGAATTTAAAACAGTCAGTGCTGTGAGTAAACAATTTAGATGGGAGAAAATGGTTTTAATTAAACAAATGAGGCAAAACCTGTTTTACTTGTTCAGTTTAAAAGATTTTTCTCATGTTTAAATTTAGTATGGCTATATTTATAACATTAGTGAGTAAGAAGCTAATACATGATGTTAAGTTGTCAATCTCGCCTTCATTCTTGCTGGATGGGTTCAGAGCCGATCCTCGGCTCCGACTCGGCCAATACTAAAGCTCGAGAGCTATTTCCACCGGCTCGAGGCTCCCCTATATCCCACAATGCTAGGCGGTAACTACTCAGATCTCGTTTGCCGCTTAGCTGCGAGGTGCTTTCTTCTACCGGCTCTGGCAGGTTAGTGAGATTTTCTAGTCAGAAAATTAAAATAACTACCCCTATCCTTTTTATTTAGTCAGTTTTATAGTACTGGGTATCCATCTAGTTTAAATCAGGTCTTCCCTCGTTTTTATTCCCTTTTTATTCCCTTTTTAAGTTCTCGGCCTTTGGCCCACTTCCCTTCTTTTCCCTTTGTCATTCAGTGTGATTGGGTTTTCCTTTTTAGGTTAAAGGGTGTGTTTGTTTTTTGTGTCTGTGTCTTTTTTGTGTATACAGTCACTTTTCTGGGATACAAACAAAAACTGGGATTATTTGGCTTAAAAACCAAGAAAAAACAAAGTTGGCTTAAAAAACAAGAAAAAAGAAAGTTTTCTGGGATGTTGAAAGACTCCAAGGTCTCAGGGTTCAAGAAGTGTGATTCGTGCGGTCAGAAAATGTCTCTGACAGACGGTCACACTTCTTGTGTATATTGCCTGGGACCTTTGCACCTGCAGGACTCCTGTGCTGTTTGCCATGCATTCAGCCCGAGAGTCCTGCAGGAACACAAAAATAAACTTATTCTTCGAGGCTTATTAAAGCCTGAAGGCCCCCCGACCCAGTCTGCATCAGGGAAGCCTTCAAAGACTTCCAAGCCGTCGGCTCCAGCTTCAGAGCCGTCCGCTGGGAGCATTAAGACTACTTCGACATTGGCTCCGGCTGGAGTTGATGTTTCGAAGACTGAAACTGTTACCTCGGCTCCGGCCGGAGCCAAGGGTGCTAAGACTCAATCGGCTCCGATAGTTTTATCGGAGCCACCTTCTAAGAAGAGGTCGAGGTCCCCTTCCATCGGCTCCATCCACTCAGCCCTGGGATCCCCTCTTCTGTCGGAGCGGAGCCACAGGTCCCATCCTCTCGGTCCTCCAGGCTGTCCGACCATGACTTACAAAGGGTGGTGAGTAGACTTCTCAAGTCCAAGGCACTGGCCCAAATGCTGCATAGCCCTACTCAACAGTCAGCGGCTATTCCCATCCAAACAGAACGAAAAACTGGTAAGGTAAACCAAGTCCAGGCCATGGATAAATGCAAGCCGAAAAACCAGCAGAATATGAAAACAGCTCAAAAGTTTAATAATCCAAAAGACAAAAAATTCATAAAAATTGGCATGAACACTTCCACTACTAAGCACTTTCACCCGTGATGCCCGAATGTTTAACGGGTGAAAGCGCTTAGTAGTGGAAGTGTTCATGCCAATTTTTATGAATTTTTTGTCTTTTGGATTATTAAACTTTTGAGCTGTTTTCATATTCTGCTGGTTTTTCGGCTTGCGTTTATCTGGGACCTGGACTTAGTTTACCTTAGCGGCTATTCCCATCCCTGCTTCTGTTCCTCCTCTGACTCCTTTGAGTTCGGAGCCGGGGCTCGTCGGAGCCGTGGCTGTCTGTGCGTCGGAGCTGATACCCTCCATTTCGGCTCTGTCATCTGCTCCGTTTTCCTCTTTGGAGGGATCTCAGCGCCGGGCTTCCCTCGTCGGCTCCGAGGGGGCAAGTGGCATCGGACCCTTGTCCAACCCCATTCTCCCTCTCGGAGCATCGGCGCTGGTGAGTTCGGCTCCGACATCGGCCTCGGAGCCGTCCCTGTCGGTGCCGGGGGGGGGTCCTTGTCTCCTCGGAACGGGGACCTTCGGCCCTGGCTGATCGGGGCACCTTCGAGGTCATGCGGAGCGTGCTAGACCCCGTGTCTACCCCACGGTCGGCTCCATCAGCTCCTCCCTCTTCAGTGCCTACAGTGGTTTCTACCCACCCCCTCGTACCAGACCGTAGAGAGCCAACCCCTCAGGTTTCCCCATTGGGAATATCCTCTTCTTCCGAGGCTTCTCCTGATCCAGCAGGGGAACCCCCTCGGAAGAGACAGTGCAAGAGGAAGCACATTGACTCCCCTGAGTCTATCACCTCGGACACCGACTTGGAGGAATCTGAAGGTTCCCCTCGGTCCCCCTCTGAGGATGTCTCTTTTGCTGACATCCTTGAAATCCTTAAACAGAGGTGGAACTGGCCCGCCCTTAACCCTTCAGAGGACGAGTCGGTCTACCTTGAGGTGTTTGGCTCTCTCCCTCCCGCCTCCTGGATGTCTCCTCCCTTTGACCCCCTCATGGAAATGGTGGCAAGGAAGGCGTGGACGGCCCCTGATTCGGTGGAACCTACCCCAAGGAGGCCGTCAAAATTTACTACAGCCCCAAAAGAGAAACAGTTCTTATCTAAAGGCGTCTCTGTTGATGTCATGGTGGTGGCCGCAGCCACTAAGAAGGAATTAGCCGATCCTTCGGTACCTGTCCATCCTCCTAATAAGGAGTCTAGGACCATGGCAGGTATGGTAAGCGGATGTTTTCCTCAGCGACTTTTGCCATGTGGTCGCTGAACTACTTGTGTCACTTCACCCATCTCCAGAGGGATTTATTCAAAGATATGGGTGATGCTATGCAGGATCCAACAGCTGAGGGGTTCCAAGACAAAATGAACTCCCAGTTGGCAACCCTGAATTTGATTGTCAACTCCTCCATGCGGCTTATCTCATATACGGCCGATGGGGCGAGTAGGGCCGCAGGCACAGGTGTAGCTTTACGATGCCATGCCTGGATGCAGCTTTGCAATTTTGCAGACCCTTTCAAGGCGTCCTTCACCAATTCCCCCTTTGATGGCTCAACGTTGTTTGGACCTCAGGTGAAGGATACATTGACTAGATGCGAGCAGGAAGGTAAGACTCTCTCTGCCGTGGGAGTCCGTTTTTCTACCCCTACCAGACCTTATCCCAAAGGTCGTGGGGGGGGAATGTGGTTCCGCAAACCACAAGGAGTCTCATCTGAAGCACAAAATCGATTCCCCTCTAGAGGGAGAGGGGGGAACAACAATAGACGCCGCCCTAGGGGCAGAGGTGGCCCGCAAAACCAGGGTAGCAGAGAGACTTTCTCTGATAAACCCTTTCAGCATCCCTGAGGAGCTGCCCGGCTGTCCACCTTCGGAGGCAGTCGGGGGAAGATTAACACTGTACCCAGAAGCCTGGCTTTCCCTCACTCAAGACAAATGGGTACAGTCGATTATATCCGAGGGTTACAAAATCCCCTTTATTCACATCCCATCCCAACCCAAAGGATCCCTTCCAGATGTTCCACCCAGTCTAAGGGAACAAGCAGCATTAGAAATATCAAAGCTGCTGTCAAAAAGAGCTATCCAGCCAGTCCCAGCAGACCAGCAAGGATCCGGAATCTACTCCAAATTCTTTTTGGTACCAAAAAAGACAGGGGACTGGAGACCAATACTGAATCTCAGCATGCTAAACAAGTATGTGAAAAAGACAAAATTCCGGATGGTCACGCTACAGTCCATTCTACCCTTCTTGGATCAGGACAATTGGATGTGCTCAATAGACCTTCAGGATGCGTACTACCATATCAAAATGCACAGATGCTCCAGGAGGCCAGTCACTACCAGTTCAGAGCCCTGCCCTTTGGTCTCACTACAGCCCCCCGAGTGTTCACCAAATGTATGGCAGTGGTCGCGGCTCACTTGAGGCGTCAAGGATTCCAGGTGTTTCCATATTTGGATGACTGGCTCCTTACCGCCACCACCAGGCGTCAACTTCTTCTATCCAGAGACTTCACCATTCAAACTTGCCAAGCTCTAGGCATTTCAGTAAATTTTGAAAAATCTGCCTTGTCGCCTTGTCAGTCTATTACCGTTATAGGCGCCACCTTAGACACAGTTCATCTTTCTGCCAGACTGACAGAGCAAAGAGTATCAGATATCCGCAAACACGTTTACCTTCTGCTTCAATGCAACAAGATCAAAGCCAGGGTAGTCTTGAAGGTATTAGGACTCATGGCGGCTACCATTACACTTCTTCCCCTGGCTCGTTTTCACATGCGGATCCTCGAGTGGATGCTGTTTTCTCAGTGGTCCTTCCAACAGCTCCCAATGTCTCACATCATTCTGCTAACCCAATCATGCAAGAATCACCTGTCTTGGTGGATGACATCACCTCAAGTTCTTCAGGGCAGACCCTTTATCCCTTCCCCCCCCAATCACCATGGTGACAATGGACGCCTCCCTGATCGGGTGGGGGGGGGGCATTATCAGGGCAGGACAGTCCAGGGCACGTGGCAATCTTTCGAGTGCCACTTGCACATAAATGTCTTAGAGATGAAAGCAGTGCTTTTAGCGTTGCAAGCCCTTCAGGACTCTCTTCCCACAGGGACTATTGCAATTCAGATGGACAACATGTCCGTAGTGTGGTACATCAACAAACAGGGTGGAACCAAGTCCTATCCCTTATGTCGAGAGGCACTCAGACTTTGGCAGTGGGCAATCTCTTCTCAACGGTTTCTGATAGCAATGCACATTCCCGGGAAGTCCAACGTGATTGCGGACAAGTTGAGCAGGGCTATTCTCATGCCTCACGAGTGGTCTCTAAAAAAATCAGTGCTGGAAGAAATCTTTCAAAGATGGGGCCGGCCTTGCTGCAATCTTTTTGCTACTCCCCAAAACAGCAAGTGTCACGATTTCTTCACCCTCTTCCCTCTACCAGGCCAACCCACCAGAGATGCTCTAGTCCACAATTGGCCCCGAGGACTTCTGTATGCTTTCCCCCCTTTTCCACTGATCTCTCAATTAATTCAAAAAGCTATCGCCTTGACAATCGCTATGATCCTCATTGCCCCTTACTGGCCTCGACAGATATGGTTTCCGTTCCTGCATCATTACCTCTTGGAGCAGCCTTGGCATCTGGACCCAGTGCCAGATCTTTTGACCCACCAGTCGGGCCAGCTGCACCACTCCATCCAATCTCTCAACCTCACAGTATGGTTTCCCCAATTCCTACCCTAGCCAGGCTTCCTTTAATTTCTCATTCGGTCTGTAACATCCTGATAGCCTCTCACAAGTCTTCTACCAGAAGGATTTACAACAGTAAGTGGAAACATTTTTCCCTCTGGGCAGCATCAGAAAATATAGACCCCTTCACCGCACCTATCCAGTCTATCCTAGACTTCCTGGCAGAGCTCTTTCATTTAGGCTCTTCCTCATCTACCATTAGAGTACGACTAGCTGCTATATCTAACTTTCATGTAGGTGTCTCAGACTCCAGTATCATGTCCCATAAACTTTGCAAAGCCTTTCTAAGAGGTATCTTTTTGCTCAAGCCCCCAATCAAAGATCCCCCACCTCAGTGGGACTTGAATTTGGTCCTAGCGTCCCTGATTCTCCCCCCCTTCGAACCTGCGGCTTCATGCCCTCTCAAGTTGCTCTCATGGAAAACCCTTTTTCTAGTAGCCATAACATCAGCTAGAAGGGTATCAGAACTTCATGCTCTTTGCAGTTGTCCTCCATACTTAGTTTTCCATAAAGACAGGGTGTCCCTCTGGACTAATCCATCCTTCTTGCCTAAGGTTTCCTCTGAGGCAAATCTAAACCAGACTATCAATCTCCCTGTCTTCTTCCCTGATTATTCCAACAGGTCGGAACAAAAGTTACATTTTCTAGATGTTCATTGCCAACTTCGATATTATTTAGACAGGACTAAACAGTTCAGGAAATCTGACCAGCTCTTCCTGTCTTATGCGGAAGGGAAAATGGTTCTTCCAGTTTCTAAAGTGTCCCTTTCAAGATGGCTTACCTCTATAATTACCTTCATCTATAAAATCAGACATCAAAAGCTGCCTTCAAGACCTAGAGCTCATTCAACCAGGGCATTAGCTACATCTGTAGCTTTTCAGGACAGGCTACCAATAGATTCCATCTGTGCAGCAGCCACATGGGCTTCACCTCATACCTTTATCTCGCATTACAAATTGGATATGGCCTCCAGAAACCGTGCCAACTTTGGTTCTACTGTTCTCAAGAGTCTGTTCCGATAAGCCACCCGGGGTAAGGTGCTAGGGATGCGGTCCCATCCAGCAAGAATGAAGGCGAGATTGACAACTTAACATTGAGAAGTTATGTACCTACCATAACGTTCCATGTTAGTTGTCTTCTTCTCGCCTTCTTTCTTGCGTCCCACCCTCCTTCCCCCCAGCCTGGACAGACCGATAGGAATTTTTGGGATCTTCCATTGGGGCTTCCTTCCCACATGTTCTACCACCTCTATTCTCCCTTTTTCTGTTTGTGGTAGCTTACATACAGGTTTATATAGAGGTGGATTTTTTTTCTCTCTTCTCCATCCTATGGAGACTAGAACTGCTGTGGTTTTAGCTATCAAACGAGATCTGAGTAGTTACCGCCTAGCATTGTGGGATATAGGGGAGCCTCGAGCAGGTGGAAATAGCTCTCGAGCTTTAGTATTGGCCGAGTCGGAGCCAAGGATCGGCTCTGAACCCATCCAGCAAGAAAGAAGGCGAGAAGAAGACAATTAACATGGAAGTTATGGTAGGTACATAACTTCTCATTTTAGATGTACAGGGAAGTGTGGCATGGTACATGAAAAATCTGATATTGGACGTTTTATATCCTTCAACTGTAGGAGCAAGACAGGCAGGTGCTTAGCCTGGCTCATAAAACTTTACCAGACCACCCTATTTTTCCCCTTTAACCATGATGCTCAGATCCTGAGAACCTATTTCCATACATCTTCAGCCATGCAGGCAATCAGCAGCTTTAAAAAGTGGCACTAGGCTATCTAGTTATTTTTCATAAGTTCTAATGGGTGTTTTCCTTTATTATTTGAACCTGAGTGTGTCTTCTAGATCTACATTAAAGGTTAGTCTGTTTATTTTTTTGTAGAACACTGTGCTATCAGAACGGACATTTTCTTAGTTATTTATCCCCTCCCCTACTTCTTTTGTCTCCATGTTGACATTTTCCCCCTTTGCTTTATCAGTTAGATTTCTTGTCCCTATAATTAAAGTTACTTTGGAAGGAAAAGTTCTCATAGCAGTTATTTAGGGTCTGTTCTGTTTTTTTTTTTTTTTTTTTCAGTTTAGAGTTTTCTCATCTACTGTAGAATCTTGGACACTGTTGTTAGAAATATTTAAAGTTATTTCTTCTAAAGCACTGTCTGATGTCTTGCCTTTTTCCTTTGCAGAGCAACATTTGTCTAACACGTAAATAAAACCTGATATAGATATATACCTTATTCTAAAGGTACATTCTATTCTTGGACAGATAGCTAATTAGATAGTTCCATATGTGACCTGGTATGTTCACTAGTTTCTCTACCCAAATCAGAATTGACTCCAGGCTGCATTTTTGTTTTCATGTTAAAACATTAAAACTTTTCGGTATTATTTTTTTTCATGCAGACTATTCTGTGTAGAGTCTCTGCTCTGTTTTGTCATATATTTTTTTATGATGCAGTCTGTATTTGTAGTGAATCAGTGTTGGTTGATTTTTGTAAACATCTGTATTAAAATATTACTTTTGATATAGACATACATACATTAATAGAAAGGAAAACAAACCATAGTAATATTTTTCCATTGGCACACATTATACATTACTTGTTCTGTTTTTTATAATAACTGCTGTTCAGTCCAACATTACATAAATCACTTAATTCCTTCCTTCCCTTAAACCTCACTCCTCTTCCTGAAGATTTTTCTTCAAGTGTTGTTTCCAAAAATCCCATTTATTTCTATGAAATTTGCTCCTTCCATTTTCTAAAGACCCATCTTCTAGTTTTTTTTCATCTCTTTTACAATATTCAGTATTTCAAATATAGTTGGTTTAGATTTTGATTTCCATTTTCTAGTAATTGTTTTTTTATTTTTATTTGAAAGCCTTCAGTATTAAACATGACAAGGCCTTACTATGTCTAGGCAATTCAGGTACTGTGTTTCAGCTCATAAGAATCATTTCCTTAATAACAGCCATTTGCTCCCCCAATAATACTGATAGAGTACTCATATGGATTTTTTTTTAATCTGCCAACTCATTACATTCCCCAAAAACATGTTCTCAGTTACCTTATTTCTTCCCCATCACACTTCCAACATTTGCTATCTACTTGAGGAAAAACTGTTTGAAGTCTGCTTGGGGTATAAAAATACCTATACAATTACTTCTAAACAAATATCTTAAACCTTCTGGATTATGTTGCATACTTGGGAGCCATACATTTGGTCTCTCATTGTTTCCTTGTAATTTGCTTTTCCAGCCTCTTTTTCCAATCTTTTCTAACCTCCTCTGAATGATTCCTGTAGTTATTAATGCAAAATGTTATATGTTGTACTAATTATCCCTTTTTAAAAGCAGCTTCTGTTCTAGACTCAACTAAAAACTATACTAGAGGAGGTCATTCAGTTAGGACTTCCCAATCCCTTTCTCTTGGCCTGTACTTTAATATCAATCCCTGATAGGGAAGGCAATTTCTAAACTGCATTCCAAACTTCTTCTTTTCTTGGCCGCACTTCACTCTCTTACTTTCCCCTCTCTAGTTACTTGCTGCCAGTAGCTTGGTTCCTTTGCCAGTTCTATCCAGTAAATTCTAGCCCCTTCTTGCCTGTTTTCTGTACCCCTACCTGCAGTAGTCCCTACCGGCAAAATCTCCTTTCTGCATCTATGCATTGACTTAGTTCCTAGAATACTTTATGCAGTTTAATAAATGTAGCATTCCCTATGGTAGCTATTGTTCTCCTTAAGGATCTGCATGCAAAATTCCACTCTCTCCTGATTTCTCAAAAAATTCCCTACCCACCACCCCACTTCATCATCCCTTTCCACTTTTAATTATAACCTTGTATATTAGCCTTAACTGTGTAGCTCTCAATATCCCTTCAAATCAGGTGATCCTAAACCACCTTGTTCTAGTGGGAAGATCATCTTATCCCACTTAACTCTTGACCTCTTTCCCTCCCAGATGCATTCCTTCAAATCTTTATTAATGATTGTCCACAACTTTTCTTGTTGTTGCTAAAAATATGTCTGACCTGACCTGTATATAAAACTAAAGGGAATAAAACAATTTCACTGCTTATTTCTTATTATCAATATCCATAAACAAGAGCTTCAACTTTCTCATGTTTTTGTATTAACTTTTGTTTAGTCTCTTCCCACATATCCTTAGCTGCCGTAATAGAAGCCTTCATAATCCATATTCCTAAATACTTCATCTTTTCATGTCCCCATAAATATGGGTATTGAATCAAGTCATGAGTAGGTACATAATTTACAGCTATAGCCTTTGTTTTATCTTCATTAATTTTATAGCCTGAAAAGACTTGAAACTGTCTCAAAATGTTACACATGTTTGATGATTATTTTTGAGTTGTATATGTTCATTAGTCTTTGCTGAGGTTTGTTGTTTCCTGCTGTTGGCCTGGCTTAATCAGTTTTATTTTATGCTAAGACATGTAGTTGTGCTGTGTCCTATCTTTTTGTGATGCAACATATGCTTTAAAGAGAGAATCTGTGCTGGTTATTATTTCTGTACTAGTTTGGCTAAGCTTAGTAATGAGATGTGCATTTGCGGTGTGGTATTTAGTCCTACTACATTTCACTATTGCTTTATCTTGCTGTATTTTCCTTAATTCTGGCTTGTCTGTCAGCTGTTCATGATGTGGTCCTTTTTTTCCACCTCACGTACGGTTATCTCAGTCCCTCTCACCAGTCTTGTTCAGCCTTCACGTGATCTGTTCTTTGGATTGTGTTTTAGGTTTTAGTATTTATTTATGCATTTGTGTAGTTATACATTTAGTTTTTGCATCCTTGAAACTTAATGGTCAGGGCTGAGTCTGTATGCTTTTTTTCTGTGGTTACTTTTAAACTGGTTGTTTCCTCCATGACTTCTAACTAGCCTTGTTTCAGTTCAGGTATCAGCTGGATCCTTTAGACCTGGCTTTGGTTCTGCCTTTTGGCATTACTGGAGTTTCATACTTTACCTCCTTTCTCAGGGTTGATGCCTTCCAGTATTATGAGCCCATTCACCAGATGTTTTTATTTTTTTCTGCGCGGCTTCCAACATTCTTGGGGGACCATCCGTATAACCCTTTTCCCCTTAGGTGTTGGTAGGTCCTTTTAGGATTGACCCTTGTTTCTTAAGTGTTAGCTTACATACTGCTGACTTCTATTTTAAATTCTTTCAGCCACTGATACCTCCTCAATATTTACATGTTCCATCAGGTTCCATTGGGATCAACCTAAATGCTGTTGGATAAAACCTTACACTTCCCGAGCCAGAGATTCATTGGAGTCAGTAGATTCCTTCTGTGTCTGTCTTATTCTGTACATGTTTGACCTCGACACTGTCTACAACTGCTCTCATTTGTGAGATTTCCTTGGGAATGACAATTCCTTCAAGGTCAGTCTTTGCCTTAGTGGGCTCAAACTTGATCCCTATGAGCTTCGAGCAGTACTTCCTCAAACTCATATCCTCTCAAGGTTGACAGATTTCCATGAAGGTGGATGTGGGCAGCTGAAGGGTCAATCTTAATTCCATATATATTCTTTGAGGTCAATCATGACCTCTACTCTTCTGTTGACCTTGATGTTTTTTGAGACTAACTGGGCGTTCCCCTTCCCATCATCTGTTGCAGTTTCTTCTGTCATTCAGTTCAAGGTAATGCAGGGCTTCTTTCTCTCACCACAAATCCCCTTTTCTTGATTAGTGTCCTGTTCTGTGAAAGGTTACTCAAGACTGGACCTCTTACTGCATACACTATTGGTATCTGCTACTTCTGCTTTATTTTCAGTTATTTTTGGAATCCTGGGTTGTCAGTTTGATCCCCAGTTAACATGATGTCACCTGATATATATTTTTGGACAAGTTTTGGTCCTAACCCTGTTTTTTTCCCAGTCCATACCACTTTGATTTCTTCTTCCATTGACAGAAGTGTATGGAGGGGATTCCAGCTCCTTCAGCTACCTCTTCCTTGAGGACCCTAGATGGATGACAGGTAGTTTATTTCTTGTCTGCCCTTATATTACTCCCCCTCATAATCTTATTAGCTAATTGTTTCCCTTTTTACTTTCCATCCCTTTTACATTTGTTGGTTTACTGGGACCCAACATCTCTGGCAATGAGTGGCTCAGCCACTTTGAACCATCTACTGCCCAAAATCAAATTCCTCACCTCACTGCATGAGTTCAGGAAGGCACTGCAGCGATGAAGCCATGTGCAAATGGTTTAAAGACAATGGCTAAAAATGCGTTTAAGTTGCTAATCATTTACATTGCATGAAAATTACATTAAAGCGACAGCTGTCATTTAATAATTATTGTACATAGTATATATTATAACACTCTGCTTTCTTCTTAGTAGTTTACTGTTGCCAACCACTGACTTACACTCTGCAATTGTTATTGTGTGCAGTTCTTTGTAGAAATGCTTGACATCTATTTTTTGCAGAACTGCTGTTTATTATATACCAACTATTATTTTCCACTTTATGATTTATTATATTATATTTTTGTTATCAAAATAATATGTAATTAATTGTGTTGTAATATTTATTTTTGTTAAAGCAGTCTGGGCCTATCTTATGGCTGAAAAGGATCAGCAACCTAGTCCACCTACCTGGTTAACAAATACTAAAGAAAATAAAAATAAAAATAAATAAAAATGTGTTTGGCATTGCTGTCACATCTTCTGCCTGCTGTCGTCTTTCTTTCCCCCTCTATCCCAGCATAGCAGTAGTGCAGAACATCCCCTTGAGTACCTGGCCCTACCCTTGTGATTTACTCCCTGTAATGTATTTCTGTTTAGAGTGAGATCTGGAAACTTCTTAACCATTGTCATGTGGTACATACTTCACTGGGGAAGCATTTAGTTGTGGAAGAACCACTCCCACTTTTAGTATCCAGTAAACATTCTATTTTAACTGCAACCAAACCCTCCCTCCTAAGACTACACCACACATACTTACACTCACATTTCCCACTACTTTTTTACCATATTCTCTTCCCTACAGGTATCTCTTTTCTTCAACCTATCACATTTCCCCCATTCTACAATTCTGATCCTCTCTGAATATCCCTCCTCACAACATTATCATAATATCCTTTCCTACTAATCAACCACTATCTAGGTCTCTTTTTTCCTCACAACATTATCACAATATCCTTTCCTACTATTTACCCCTCTACTTACTTGTACCCAACCACCACCTAGGTCTCTTTTTTACTAACTTACCTATGACACAATTCTATTACCTTCTGTTTCATCATACTCACATACTTAGCTATGTCTACACTCTTTACAAGTCCATACACAAAGTCCACTACACTTCTCTTCATCCTGATACCCCTGCTACTGCTAGCCCTTTATACTACTGCCACACAATATACCATTCCCCCAAGGTACAACTCTCCAACATTACCTTTCCATTACAATTGCCATCAGGGCAAGCCAACTATTTACATTTCCCCATACCTCTTTAAAAGCTCCCCATCTCTCCTCTTCCCTCTTACATATTTTCAAACCCACACCTCTATTTCTACCCTACTAACATAGCACAAGTTATACTCTAAATTAAAATGTTTTACTCTCCACTGCCTTACCCATATCAAACTTCAATGTGACATCCATCCTAATCCAGGCCCAACACTCTCCAAGCCTTCTACATCCCCCCACCCAACTTCTAGCATAGATAACCCAAATAACACCAGTCCTAACTGCCTCATTCCTATGAAAGCCAAAAACTCTGACCTTCTCATCATTAATGCCAACCTGAGAAGCCTAATAAACAAAATCCATGAGTTTCAGCTACTATAGTCCCCTACTCCCCCAACATATTTGTCATTACTGAAGAACTCCTATCTGGTGGATATAGCATCCTTAGAACTGATAGAGTAACTAAACGTGGAGGTGGCATTGCCATATTCTTTAAAGAAAATCTTAATTTAGTACAACTTAACTCTTCCCCCCACCTGACATCCCTAACTTAGAAATATCAGTAACACATCTAGATTTAAATCACTGTAAGTCAATTATGCTTATAACAATCTATCTCCCCCCTGCAAAAAAACACCAGCATATTGAAAACTATTTGACTGAGCCTCTACAAACTTTAGTCATGAAACAATAATACTTGGAGACTTCAATCTCGACTGGTACACCTGCTCCACCAACCTCAACTAATTTTATTAACCTATTTAATTTCAGTCAAGTAATCAACCATCCCACATGCATTGACAAGCACACTAAAAGACAATCCACCCTTGACTGCACCTTGATTAAGAAATCCAATACTGCATATGATGCTGGGTGTCTTCCAGACACATTAAGCGATCATTTCTCTACCTTCCTGATTCGGAAAAATGCACAAAAGTCCTCTAACATCTCATTTTGTTTCATTCGCAACAAAAAACAATTCTCACCAACAACATTTAACTCAAGGCTCCTGCAACATAATTGGGCACCTCTGAAATGTCTTCCACTTGATAGTACAGTTCAATATTTCAATAGCTCTTTCCTACAAATACTTAATGAATTAACCCCAACTAGAAAAATTTGCACCAAAGCTAAGCAACTTCCTTGGCTCTCAAAAGACACACTTTACTTACTAAAAGAGAGAGAGAGACAGAGCCTGGTCTTTCTGCAAAAATAGCCCACATAAGGAGGATCTCTGTACCTATCAGCAACAAGAAATCAAGCAAAAAAACAAATTAAACAAGACAAAAAAGCCAATCAGCCAAAATATCAGAACAATCCTAAAAGATTCTGGCAAACAATTAATCTCCTTTTTTCCCCATGAAAACCTACTACTCCTGCCCCAATACTAACCAACCAGAATGTCTGTATAACAGAACAATTTAACTCCCACTTCATCACATCTTTAACCTCTCTACTCAATAAAACCCCTAATACACCTCTGACCATGCCAGAAACTTCCATTAATAAGGTTACCTTTCTCCATCTCAAACCAGTTCAAACTAGCTACGTAAAAACACTACTCTCCAAATTAAAACCTTGCACATTAGCTGCAGACCAGCTACCAGGTGATTTTCTACAACTAGCTGCTACTTCCATTGCTTACCCAGTATCCATCCTCATCAACCGCTCTATCTCTGAACAATATGTACCAGTCCTCTGGAAAATATCACATATAATATTCCATTACATAAAGGTGGTCCCTCTACAGACGTAACTAACTACAGACCCATAGCCAAACTGTCTCCACTTACCAAAATCTTAGAAAAATGTATACACAAACAACTCTTAGACCATTTTCTATCAAACAATCTATTATCCAGTACACAGCGTGGTTTCCGACCTAGGCATAGCACTAGCACAGCCTTAATCAGCTTTACTGGTACTGTAAATCAACTTAAAAACAAGAAACATCTAGTCTCTGCTACCTTCCTAGACATGTCAAAAGCATTTGACACTGTATCACATCAACTACTTCTTAACAAACTAGCTTCCTATAATTCCAGTCCAGTAACCCTAAAGTGGTTTCACAGCTACCTCTATGATAGGAAACAAGATACTTTATGGAACAACAAACTGTACCCCCAACTTCCCATAACTGTTGGTCTCCCACAAGGTACAATCCTGGCGCCACTTCTATTCACAATTTTTACTAATGATCTTAATACTGTAGCAAACTCAGCAGTAATTGTACAACACGCTGTTGTTGCTTCCCTAATCTGCTCAGCCCCACAATCACAGATCTCCAAGGAAAAACCCAAGCAGCTTTCCAAAACATCAAAAGTTACCTCATAGCCCAGCAACTTTATTCTAAACCCCCCAAAAAAACAAACTCATGGTTTGCCAGCATACCCTGACAGCAAATAATTTAGTCCCATCTGTATTTCCTCTTCCAATGGCACTAAAATACAGCCCGTTGAATATACTAAACTTCTCAGTGTCACAACTGATAGTGGACTGAAGTTTGACAAACACCTGGTACTAACTATCTAAAAGGTGCATGTCAAGCTAGGCTCACTCTAAAGGGCCAAAGTACACCTCACTGACCAAGCTAGACTCACAACAGCCAGAACCTAGTTATTATCATCCCTTCTGTACTGCTCTCAAATATTTACCAATATTTACAAATCTGAGCTAAATAGACTTGAATCTTGCTATAACAAAATTGCAACATTTGCTACCAGTCAAGCCAATAAATCTCATCACTGTACTGCTTTTCACCAGCTAAATTGGTTAGAGCTCCCTCAATTACTTACCCTGAATCACTTACTATTTATTTATTTATTTCCAGTTTGATTATTGGGGAGGTCCACTGGGCTCAAAGAGTCCGTTTTCAGTGTAGGCCCGGGGAGAAAAGCTCCATATTGCATACAAGTAAACAAGATGAAATTATACAATCCATATTACATACAAGTAAACAAAAATGAAATTATACAAAGTAATGTGAAAAAGTACAAATGCATAATGGCAAGACAATTCTTAAACATATTTGCAAAGTTATAAAGTAGTTATGTGCAGAGGTTACCTAGGCAGTCCATGGAACAACAATGTCAGGTAAAGTAAGTCCAAACTCAAAATAACACCAAACTCTTTGTGTCTTCAGACAAATTCAGCTCCAAATCAGCTCCAAATAAATCCAAGATTCCAAAAAAAAAGACTCTTCAGTCAAAACTCTAGATAAAAGTTATTAGCTGCAGTTTATTGTAGAAACAGGTGAGGCTTTTTCTTTTTCAGTTTTTTCAAAAAAAAAAAAGCTAACAGCACCAACCTTCACCTATTGACTTACTTTTTACTTACCATGTGACATTGTTCCTGGACTGGTAACTTCTGCACAACTAACTACTTTACTTCTACTTTATTAATGCTTATGGACTTCTTGTGTTTTTTTTTTATTTCAGGTTTGGTGTCAGTATTTTTATTTTCCATAATATTTGCAAAGTTGTTTAGAGAACTATTTATACAATAATTAAGTTGGTAGAGGCAAGAGAATAGTGTTTACTCAGTTAATAAGAGTTCACAATTATAGCGAAAACAGTTATTAGATGAAGGATAGAAATTTGAAGGTTGTAGTATATTTAAGTTTAAGCAGAAATGGAAGAGATATGGGTGGGAAGTACACTGTTAGTAGAGCATAGATTAAAGTTTCTGGAGTATTCTTAGAGAGGGGGTTGAGTGATAGTAAAAGTGGATTTCACTCATGGAAGGTGTGAATGCCATAGTTAAACAGTATCAGCTAGTGTAGGTAGTAAAGATTAATCGTTCTCAGTAAGGGGGGATGAGGTCAAGGACTATATGCAGTATTTACATTATATATACATTTAAGGTAGAAATGCCTAGGGTAGAAAAAACATTTAACTTAGAAATATAGGAGGTATAGGAAGTATAGGAGGTCTTTAGGTTTAGAGTGAGGTAGCTGTTTAGGAGGACAGCCAAGGGTGGAGAAATATGAAGAGAGGTAGCTGTTTAGGAGACCAGCCTGGGGTGGAGGAGTATGTAGCGAAGTTGTATGAGGAAGCAAGCATAGATGAGTTTAAGCAGGTTAAGTAGGGAGAATACAGTTAACATTTCCAGTGCTGGGCAAGGTAGGAATGAAGCTGAGGTTTAAAGTATTCATAGTTTTCAGAGAGTCTAAGAGAAGAAGGGAGGGAGTTCCATCTTTTGGTTAAGGAAGAAGATAGGAGAAGTTGACCAGCAGGACGTTTAGGTTTGTACACAGAGAGGAGATTCTGGTTTGCAGATCTCAGGGCTCTGTGGGGGATGTAAAAGGGTAAGATGTTTGCTAGAGCAGGGCATAAAGTTGGTTTGAAAATTAGTTTGTGGGCAGTAGTGAGTTGAAGGAAGTCCAGTTGTTTGGGAAGTTCTGGCCACTTTAGCAGGTGGAGAGATGTGCAGTGGTTGGAGGAGTGATTAGCTTTTGTTGCGAATTTAGCAATTTTATTGTAACATGTTTCTAGGTTAGAAGAGATGGAAGAGGATAGGTTTGTAAGTAGGGGAGCACCATATAGAAGAGAAGGTAGTAAGTAGGTAGTGGCAAGAGTTTGTCTGGTAGAAGTAGTGAGGAATTGGGAGTGTCTATATAGCATGCCAAGTTTCTGGTCAGTTTTTTTAATGTTTAGCTGAATATGTGTGTCAAATTTTAGGTGTTCATCTATGGTTACTCCAAGTAGTTTAGCAGAAGAGACAATTTCTATAGTGGAGTTAGTATGGCAAAAGATACTGAAAGATTGTTTACACACAGTCATATACAAACGTGACAACTGCCCATCACTGTCAAATCTTGTTGAACCCTACTACAATCTAACTTTGCTCAGGTCTACTGAAAAAATACTCTTAAAGGTTACCAAAGCACAAAACTCATATGGCATCTCCTTGTACTCCCATATTATCGCCAAACAATGGAATTCTGTTCCACAACATATTCTGTCTATTAATGATACACAAACATTTAAGCTTACCCTTAAGGAATATTTCTTAAAACATAGACTTTGCTCCCGTACCCACCCAGGCTAATCATCTCAACGCACCAAATATCCAACTCCCTTTTTCATATTGCTCTGTACCTCCTGTCTTTATAAGCCTTCTTATACTCAATACATAACTTGTAAAAAAAAAAATATATATATATATATATATATATATATATATGGGTCTATATGACTTGGTCGACAGTTCATATGATCGACTGTTTATTTGGTCGACAGTTCATTTGATCAACAAGCATTTGCCCCCTTCCCCAATGTTGTGTGACCCTGGAGTTGATATATATAGTTAGGGGGGGGCACAGCCCCCCACATTGGGGGGTGTGGGGGGCGAAGCCCCCCACCTAAAATGCTTGTCGATCAAATGAACTGTCAACCAAATAAACAGTCGATCATATGAACTGTCGACCAAGACATATAGACCCATATATATATATATATATATATATATATATATATATATATATATGTATGTATGTGTGTGTGTGTGTGTGTATGCTAAAACTGTTGTAATTCTTGCTTACTTTTTAGACACCTTGTATTTGAATCTTCTAATTTAAATGAGGTTTGCATGGCAAAATGTTTTGTTTAATTTTGCTTGCTTTGTAGACACCATGTTAAGAACCTAATAGTTTGAAGTTCTATTTGTAGCTTCTATTTGCATTTGCTTGAATATTTATGTTCTATTTTTTTTTTTGCTAAAATTTCCTTATCTCAAATATTATCTCTGATCTAAAACATTCTATGAAACCTTCTTGGGGCTTTTCTCCCTGGGCCTCCGCTGAAAACGGTCTTCTGCCCCAGTCGGGCATTATCCGGTTAACAAATGAAATAAATAAATAAAATTTGAGACTGTGTCGTCCTGACCCCATCTAGGGTTCTCAAGGGTGAAGCACCTAAAGGTTCTTGAATCCTCTCCATACATTGCTAACTGTCAAAGGAAGAAGGAGTCAAGGTGGGATGGAAAGGAAAGAAATCCAGGGTTAAGACACCATGCTACTAGCAATGTTTTTTTAAACACCTTTATTAAATTATCACTTAAGACATAGGCAAACATACATAAACAGAAAAGAAAAAGCTTATTAACATTTTTTGTATTCACATACATTATACATCACATATTGTTTCTGTTTCTGTAATTATCTTCAGTCCAACATTGCATAAATTGCAGAATTTCTGCCTTCAGTTAAACCTTACTCATCCTCCTTAACATTATTCTGCATATATTTGTTCCCACAATTTCTGTTATTTACTTTTATATAATTAGATCCTTCCCTTTTCTAAAGATTCCTCTTTTATTTATTTTATCTGTTTTATAATAGTAGTTCAAATAGTTAAATACAGTTGATTTAGACTTAAATTTCCATTTTCTACTAGTTGTTTTTTTAGACTGTGTTTAGGCAATTCAGATTCTGTGTCTCAGCTCAAAAACAACACAACCTTTGTTACAGCCACTTGTTCATCCAGTATTTCTAACACAGTACTCTGTAGGGAA
This sequence comes from Protopterus annectens, assembly GCF_019279795.1. Lineage (NCBI taxonomy): Eukaryota > Metazoa > Chordata > Ceratodontiformes > Protopteridae > Protopterus > Protopterus annectens. The sequence goes on from NC_056731.1 coordinate 858,569,196, forward strand.
TTGTATCTGTCAACTCATTACAGTCCCAAAACACATGTTCCCAATCAACTCTCTTTCTCATCACACCTCCAACATTTGCTGTCTACTTAAGGAAAACATTCTGTGAAGTTTGCTAGAGGTATGCAAAGACTTTCAAGCAAAGATCCTAAACCTTCTGGTCTTTGCTACATACTTGGGAGCCATACAAATGTCCTCCTATTGTTCTCTTCTACATTGATCTTTCAGTCTTTCATCCCAATCTTTTCTAACCTCCTCTGACTGATACTTATGGTTATCATGCAATGTTTTATATGCATATGCTCTAATAATTATCTCTTTTTTGAACAGCAGATTCTGGTCTACATTCAGATAAAAACCCCACAATAGCAAGTCTTGCAATTCAATTTACCCTATCCTTTCATTTTGCCTATACTCTGATATCAATCCCTGATATGGAAGGCAGTGTCTAACTTGCAGCCCAAACGTCTTCTTGGCCTCATCACACTCTGTTATCTTTGCTTTTCTAGTTATTTGCTCCCACTACTTTGGGTCCTTTGCCAGTTTTCTCCAGTAAATTCTAGCCCCCTTCTTGCCTATTTTGTGTACCCCTACTTGCAGTCATTCTTACTGGCAAAATCTCCTTTCTCCATTCTCGTATTGACTTAATTCTTAGAATACTTTCTGCTGCTTTTTTGAATATAATATTCTGTATGGCTATTATTCTCCTTAAGGATCTGCATCCAAAATCTCAATCTGTCTTTATTTCTTGAAATTCCCTTCCTACATCATCATCTGTTTCCATTTTGAATTATAACCTTCTGCTTGTGTTTTGTACATAAGCCTTAAAGGTTCTCCTAAACTAACTTGTTCTATTGGGAAGGATCAGCTTATCCCACTTAACTCTTGCCCCCCCCCCCCCCACATCAGTTCCATAAATCATTTGTTATTGTCCACTACTTCTCCTCTGGTTGTAAAATTAAAGAATTAAAAACATTTTAACTGCTTGTATCTTACCACCCATATACATAAACAAGAGCCTGTAGTTTCAGTTTTTGTATTTAGTCTAACATATCCCCAGCTGCCATAACAAAAGCCATTTTAATCCATACACCTAAATACTTCATCTTATAATGTCTCCATAAATATGGGTATTGCTGAACCAATTCAAGTGTGGGTACATAATTTATGGCTGTAGCCTTTGTTTTATCTTCATTAACTTTATGCCCCGAAAAGACTCAAAACTGTGTCAAAATGTTTCACAAGACTGAGATGTCCTTTTCTGGATTTATCATGTACAAAATAATATCTTCTGCAAATAAAGGCTACCTTTCTTGATTACCATACCATATCTTTGCATTTCTGAGTCCCTTATTTTCCTTGCCAGTGGCTGTAAATATAAAGAAAATAACTAATGGGAAAGTGGACACCCCTCCATGGTTCCTCTTTCCAAACACAATTTATCAGAGAGGAGCCCTCCCACTTTAATTCTTGAATACAATCCTTCATATATATATCCTTCTAATTAACCATATTTTTTGTATCAAGAAATGCAAACAGTTCCATTGCCCTTTTCATAAAACCCCAGCTTACTCTTTTGAATGCTTTCCCTGCATCAAGACCCACCAACAACAGTGGCATTTTCTTACATTCTCCTTCCCTCTGGATCATCATTGTTCTATTAATGTTGTCAAATGTTTGCCTCCCCTTCACAAAACAGCATAGGTACGTATATATCAATTTTGGCAACAACTTTGCCATTCTTTTAGGTAGTATAGTCATAAACACTTTATAATCATGGTTTAAAATTGAAGTGGGTCTGCATGAATCTGGGTCTGATTGGTCATTACTGCCCTTGGGTAACACAGCCACCACATCTTTATTGCAAGATATTGGTGCTTCCCCTCCCTTTAAAAGAAAAAAACTTCCAGGTCTTTATACCTTTTTCCATCATGACTTCCAAACTTCTACAGGAATACCATCTGTTCCTGAAAACCTTCCTCAAGATTGGTTATACATCACTTTTTTATCTTTTCTCCTCCTGTAGGTTCATAGTTAAGTACTAGGCTATCTGACCGAAGGCATCTATACGCCTAGCCAGAATGTGTTGGCGTTTGCCGCCCCCCTTAGATTAGTTCCCTGTGCCTCTGTCCATCAGAGCCATTAGTTCCCTATGCGTCTGTCCAGCAGAGCCACTGCAGTGATCCCCAGGGTAAATTTTCTGTTTACCATCCACTCGTCAAGGTTTCTGTTGAAGAATGTTAATGAGGGGCTCTGCTTAATGTAGACTGGAATCCTGTTCCAAAGCATGGGGAGTCTCTGGGACAGGAATTTATCCCTCCAGCATGTCCTGTTTATCGTTGTGGTGAAGTTTAGATTCCTAGAGCGTGTGGCTCTTGGGGATTTGTTTTTTTTTTAGGTGGAGCATGTCCATCTATTCTGGGTTGGACATGGCCTTGTATATCAAGCAGAGATCACCTCTGAGTAAGCGGTATGCAACCGAGTACAGTTGGAGTTTCTTCAGTCGGGCTGCATAGGGCATCTGTTTGAGGCCAGTAATCCTCTTGGTGAGGTACTTCTGTGGTCTTTCCAGCTGTTGCAGGTGTCTTGTAAGGTACATCCCAAATGGGGCGTTGTACTCTATGATGGGTCTGATGAGTGATGAGTAGAGGGGCACAATCACCTCTTTTGTTCTAGATGCAAACCCTTTTGTGATTAGGTGGGCCACACAGAAGAATTTTCTAACCACCTTGACAATATGATTATCAAAGGAGAGATTACTATCTACTTGGGTCCCCAGATCCCTTATTACATTTTCTGTATTTAGGGGACTACCACGTATGTGGTAGTTTGCGGGTACTTTGTTTTTTCCAAAGGGGATGAGTATGCACTTTTTGACATTTAGCTTGAGGCCATGATTTTGACACCAGGTATCTGTCTCAGTGAGACCCTTCTGAAGGATGTCAGTATCAGCCGGAGAGTCAATTATGGCCCCCAGTTTTCAGTCATCTGAGAACTTGGTCAGCCATAGTCATCCTGTGCTTGCCCGTACCTCTGAGAAGTATATAGCGAACAAGAGGGGTCTCAGGACTGAGCCCTGGGAGTCACCACTTGTAACTGGTTTAGAGTCAGACCTAGAGCCTGCAACTCTCACCGTGTGAGTTCTATCTGTGAGCCAATTGGCAACCCATCTCGTGATGTAGGGGTTTATGTTCAGGCTGGTGAGCTTGTCTATAATACCAGAATGGGGAATGGTGTTGAAAGCCTTTGCCAGGTCTAGGTAGGTTGTGTGGACCGCCTTTCCCTCGTCTAAAGCCTTGGTAACTGTCTCAAAGAAGTCCACCAGGTTTAGGAGACATGATCTGCCCTTAAAGACAAACTAGGTAGGGTCCAATATTTGGAGGTTCCCAGTGTTTCTGTTAATGAGTTCCATGATGATGCACTCCATAGCCTTGCAGACCAGGCTAGTCAGGCTTATAGGGCGATAGTTCCCGGGGTCTGTTGTGGCTCCACCTTTGTGGAGCGGGATAACTGTAGCTGTGTGCCACTCTATGGGTACATAACCTGTAGAGAGGCTGAGTTTGAACAGTGTGTTTAGATGAGGGGTTAGTTCATTTTGGAGCTTGTGTAAGACACAGCCTGGGACACCGTCTGGTTGCATTGAAGTTGTATTTTTGGCTTTGGATAGGGCTGTTTTAACCTGCATGTCAGTGATTGCCGGGGCTCTACATTCTTCTGGTATGGTTATGGGCCGTTTAGGGGGTGAGAGGGGGGGTGAAGTTTGCACTAAACCTGTCTGCCAGAATGTTGGCAATATCAGTCGGTTCAGTGTATTTTGTGCCATTCTGCACTAACTCAGAGCAGATCTGAGAGTTTCCACTTAGGGTCTTGACATAGCTAAAGAACGCTTTGTGGTTATCTTTGGAGTCCTTGGCAATTTTTCTTTCAAAGCTAGCCTTAGATGATTTTATGAGGGATCATAGTTTCTTGCTGATACTGATCAGGGATGTCTTTCCTTCTTGGGATTTTACTCTTTTCTGTACTAGTTTCCTCCTTCTATTGTATAGCTTGTTTATGGCAGGAGTCCACCAGACTGGTTTCCTTTTCTTGGAGGAGTGAGTCTTGGTTTTACTTGGGATAGCACAATCCATGCATTTTTGCACATACTCATAGAATGCCTTTGTAAAGGATTCAACAGCTTGGACAGCATTGTCCTTTAGCATGGGGGCTGTGAACCTTTCCACCTCGGTCTTAAGTAACGTGAAGTTTGCTTTTGAAAAGCTTTTCATGGTGGTTTCCTGGATTGGGGGTGGGGGCGGAATGTGGATATCCAGAGCGATTAGCCTATGGTCTGATCTAACCAGCGAGGGTTTGACCTTTGGTGTAGAACACCAGTCGCCCTTGTTGATGATGACCAGGTCCAATATGTTGGCACCTCTGGTGGGGGCGTTGACCAGTTGATCCAGGGCATTCGAATTTATAAATTCTAGGAAGTATTGGGAAAGGGAGTTAGTACTTGAGTAGTTCTCCCAGTTAATGTTTGGGTAATTGAAATCACCCAATATTAGTGCATTTGGTAGGACTTTCATATTTTCCAGTGTCTCCAGAAATGCGGAATGGGGGTCTTGGGTCATGGTGGATGATCTGTAGCAAGCTAAAATTTGAATTGCAGTGTTGCCGTTGTTAGTTGCACATGGATGATCTCTGAGGCATTGTGCTGTGCCAGTAACCTGGATATGTGGGTATCCTTGATGAATATGGATAAAACCCCGCCTTTTGTGTTTTGGTCTGGGTTCTGTGGCCGAAAAGTATGGTATGAGTTATAGCCTGGTAGTGCTGGGGTGCTCTCTGGAGCCTTAATCCAGGTTTCTGTTACTGCACAAATATCGATGTTCTCTATACTGAGGAGTGCCTCGAGTGCTTGCATTTTGAGGTTTAGACTTCTGGCATTGAGTAGCATTACCCTCAGTTTTTGGTTACTTGTGCTATTTATGGTGGTGGGTTTGTCTTTTGAGCCTTGCCTAAAAAAGGCACTATGGGGGCAGCAAAAGTCTTGGCCAGTATTCGAAAGCCTAAGGATGACAGGTGTAAGCCATCTCTTGCGAAACAATGTGGCTTGTCGAGCATGTAATCCCAGGTGGACAGATATTGGATCCCCTTTGAATGACACCAGAACCTTAGCCAATTTTTGAAATTGATAATTTTTTCTTTATACTGTGGCATTATTCTTGGTGAGGGCAGGATACTACTCAGGGTCAGGGTCATACTGGCATGGGCTACGTGATCAGAGAGCTCTTCCATGTCTCTTTTCATGTAGTCCAGGGAAATACGTCTCAGGTCATTCACACCAACATGGACAATGAAAGAGTCGTATTTGTACTTGTTCTGGAGCGACCTGAGTGCTTGTGTTATGTGGCAGATCCTGGTGCCCGACAGGCAGCTAACTGTAACCTTTTCCTTGTCCAGTCTAGTTAGTGGGACATAGAGTCGCCTATTACTAGTGTGTTGGGTATGTTATTTTGCCTTAAGGGCTGTGATTGTGTGGCACACTGATTATGTGAAGTATGTGTTTCATGGTTTGTGATGGGGTGTGGAGGTTGCTTGGGCGTCTGCTTTGGAGGTCTCTGTTGCTTTTCCAGATTTTTATTTAGAGCCTCCGAGTATGTTTTCATGTATTTATGTGTGTTATTTGCCGGTGGCGGTTTAGTAGGTCTACATGAGACTGGTGGTGTGTTGCAAGTATTTTTCTTCTCCTCTTGACTGTCAGTTCCAGTCTTGGGTTGAGAGAGCTTTGCCTCCAATTTGGCTGTATAATTGCATCTCTCGCATATATTAGTGTTTGGTGGTAGGAGAAGAGGGTTGTCTGTGTACATGAGGCAGTTGTAACATTGCCTCAAAATGCCCAGATTCACCAGTTGGACTGGAGAGTACATCTGAAACTACCCTTTGGACATGCCTGAATAGGTAAAGTGAGCTGTTTTACTGATTGGCTAGTAGGGACGATTAGAGAGCCTTGTCCTTTTGGACAGTATAGGGGGTCTAGTTCTAGGGTTAATTAGTGCTTGCTATGAGTTTTGAGCAAGTGCTAGGCTGTGAAATGAATGGTTTGAGTGCTTAAGTTGAAAGTTTGTCTAGTTCCAAGGGAAAAATTGAAGAGTAGGCTTCATGGAGCCGGGAATAGTTTAATCCTAGCTAACTCCAATAAACCCTAGCTAACTGGCGCTGCCCGGTGCGCAAAACCGCGCAAATGCAGTTTTTATAGCAGGGAAATGAAAGAGATAGAAACTAGCCCAAAATGGCCAATAAACTACTAACTTCTGGGCTACAGCAAACAAGGTGCACACATTTCAGAAAGAAACAGATCAAATAAGCAGGCAGTATGAGCCTTTAACCAGAAATTCCCAGCTTAGAAGGGCAGAATCTAGCCTCTCCTCCCACAAGAGTGCAGACCACAAACCTTCTTAATGTAAAATAACTGTCCTGAAGCCCAAGTGCTTAAATCAGAACTAATGCGCTTTTAGAATACCAGACACTGAGCCTTCAATCAGCAATTCCCAACTTAGAAGGATCTAGGCTACCTGTCCTGTCACAACAATGCAGTCCACAAACCTTCTTAATGTAAAACAACTGGTTTGAAGCCCAAGTGCTTAAACCAAAAGGGTCTATATTAGATCTCTGAGTGCTTAAAAAAGCAAACGGCGATTAATCGACCCCGTGTAAGTGAAAGCTTACAATTTCGAGCTGTCAGAACAGCGATTTTTTTCCTAGGGAACCAAAAAACCAAAAACAAAAAAAACATACTTTAAACATTTCATTAAGTGGGGGCGCCCCCCCCACACACCCCCGATGTGGGGGGCTGTACCCCCCCACACTCTCCTACTTAAATATACCAACTCCGAGATCACACTACAGTGCCAAAAACAGCAAAGAAATGAAGCGGCCAAGCAAATTCTTTCCCTGGGAAAAAATTTGCTTAGAAGCTGCTTCGATATTTTGCCATTTCAGGCTTTTGAGTTCGACCAAGACGCATTTGAAAGAATGCGTCTTCGATCTTCTAATAAGGAACCAACCAAAAGGCTTAGAATAACAGTTACAGTTTAATCAGGCTACTACTAAGCAGTAACAACTGCAGCAGAATAATACAATTGAGTACTTTTAAGAAGAAGCACAAGCAAAATAAGGTAATAAAGTGGGAAGAAACACAATTACAGTAAAAGCAGATGAATAAAGTGCAATTTCTTTTTATTTATAACAATAGAAAACGAGCAAACTGATTTAAACAAATTACCCAATTAACCAGTAAAAACACTCAAAACTCTGAGCCCTGTTCTAGCAGTCTTCACTCTGACAACCACACACTCCTGCCAATAAGGTGCAGGGGAACCTTCTCCAAAAAAAGATGGTCTGGATTAGTGCTCAGGTTATACAAACAAAGCTAGATTCATCAGGCCTGAAGGGCAGAATCTAGCCTCTCCTCCCACAAGAGTGCAGATCATAAACCTTCTTAATGTAAAATAACTGGCCTGGAGCCCAAGTGCTTAAACCAGAACTAATACACTTTTAGAATAACAGACACTGAGCCTTCAATCAGCAATTCCCAACTTAGAATGAGGTAAGCTACCTGTCCTGCCACAAAAGTACAGACCACAAACCTTCTTAATGTAAAACAACTTGTCTGAAGCCCAAGTGCTTTAACCAAAAGACTTAGAATAACAGCTACAATTTAATCAGGCTACTACCAAGCAGTAATAAATGCAGCAGAATAAACACAATTGAGTACTTTTAAGAAGAGGCAAAAGCAAAATAAGGTAATAAAGTAGGAAGAAACACAAATACAGTAAAAGCAGATAAATTGCAAATTTGTTTTTATATATATATATATATATATATATATATATATATATATATATAAAACAATAGAAAACAAGCAAACTGATTTAAACAAATGACCCAATTAACCAGTAAAAAACCTCAGAACTGAGCCCTGTTCCAGCAGTCTTCAATCAGACAAGTTCAGGGCCTAAGTGGGTATGCCTACTCAAATGTTCTCTCTGTATTAGGCAGGATGAGCTAATGAGACTAGACTAGGATAGAGCTGGGATAGGGCTGAACAGATGGGAATGGTAGGAGTGTCTGAAATCAAAATATGATCTCACTGTATTCGGTTGAGTGAGCAAATGAGATGGGCCCAGGAGGTGTGTTCAAACACAAATTTACAGAAGGGGCGGTCAATTCCAAAGCCACCAAGATTAATATCACAACAAAAACAGGGAGAGTAGGTGGGAAAAACTAACTGCAGAGAGAGCTCACAATGTTCAGTGAACAAATAAGTAAGCAGATAAATGCAGCACTATTTTTAAGGCAATATTCAATGAAACAATAAACAGAAAAAATAAAATGCAGTACTATCTTATAACACTGCAAGTCTGTACTTATCTCAGCTTGTAATAAAGTTGATGTAGCTATGTAAAAGCTAACCAAACAGCTCAAGTATGCAACTATTCAGCAGAAATAATTTCAGAGATAAGGGACTAAGACTTTAAGGCACAGAGAAACCCTCTAAGCTAAGACTTCTACACCGAATATCAATGAAGTGAGAAGAATAAACTAACTGCAGACACAGAGAGAGACCTCACAATTTTCAGTGAACAAATAAGCAGATGAATGCAGTACTGTTTTTAACACAATATTCAGTGAAACAATAAACAGAAAAAATAAAATGCAGTACTATCTTATAACACTGCAAGTCTGTACTTATCTCAGCTTGTAATAAAGTTGATGTATGTAAAAGCTAACCAAACAGCTCAAGTATGCAACTATTCAGCAGAAATAATTTCAGAGATAAGGGACTAAGACTTTAAGGCACAGAGAAACCCTCTAGGCTAAGACTTCTACACCGAATATCAATTAAGTGAGAAGAATAAAGTAACTACAGACAGAGAGAGAGAGCTCACAATTTTCAGTGAACAAATAAATAGATAAATGCAGCACTATTTTAACACAATATTTAATGAAACAATAAACATAAAAAAATAAAATGCAGTACTATCTTATAACACTGCAAGTTTGTACTTATCTCAGCTTGTAATAAAGTTGATGTAGCTATGTAAAAGCTAACCAAACAGCTCAAGTATGCAACTTAAATAAGCAGATAAATGCAGTACTATTTTTATCACAATATTCAATGAAACAATAAACAGAAAAAAATGAAATGCAGTGCTATCTTATAATACTGCAAGTTTTTACTTATCGCAGCTTGTAATAAAGTTGATGTTGCTATGTAAAAGCTAACCAAACAGCTCAAGTATGCAACTATTCAGAAGAAATAATTTCAGAGATAAGGGACTAAGACTTTAAGGCACAAAGAAACCCTCTAGGCTAAGACTTCTACACCAAATATTAATAAAGTGAGAAGAATAAACTAACTGCAGACAGAGAGAGAGAGAGCTCACAATTTTCAGTGAACAAATAAATAAGCAGATAAATGCAGTACTATTTTTAAAAAAATATTCAATGAAACAGAAAAAATAAGATGCAGTACTATCTTATAACACTGCAAGTTTGTACTTATCTCAGCTTGTAATAAAGTTGATGTAGCTATCTAAAAGCTAACCAAACAGCTGAAGTATGCAACTATTCAGAAGAAAATCCTAGCTAAGCCTTTCTTAACTGTTAGTTGTTGAACCTCATCTATCTTTGTCCTTGGCAAAAGTACCCATACAAGCTAATGATGGGACAGTCATTTCCCCGGACCCCAATACCAAACTACTAGGTGTCACTATAGACAATTACTTAAAATTTGACCTCCATGTGAACCAGACAATCAAAACCATCAACAGAAAACTTGGTTCACTCTACAGAGTCAAAACCTTCCTTACCCCCATAGCTAAAAAAGCCATTGCCCGCTCGCACCTACTCTCAACACTCCTATATGCCTCCCCCCTTCTAGCAAACATAAGTAAATCTGAACTAAATAGACTTACTACCTGCTATAATCACATCGCCAGGTTTGCTATGGGCTCTCCTTTCAGAACCCATCACTGCATTAACCTCAAACAGCTCAGATGGTTGGAATTTCCCAATCTCGTCAAGTACAACTTTCTAATATTGGCTAATAAAATCCCAAACAACCCAAATAACACTCCAGCCCTTAGTAACTACATCCTCTTCCATAAAAACACAAGACTGCTACGTTCATCCAATAAGTTACAAATACAAACAACTAGAATTAACAATGCTGCTGGCATGGCCCTATTTGTAAATTCTGTAAGCAGAACCTGGAACAAACTACCAGGTGCCATTACCATGCTCTCCTCCCCTGACCTATTCAAGGCCTCAATTAAACAACATCTGGAACTAAAATGGATATGCCACTGTGACAAGCCTGACTAAAATGAATATGCCACTGGAAAAGCCTGACTAAATCAACATAATGTATGTAATTACTTAGCTAATTTGATATTGTTTATCTACTTCGAACTTTAAAATGGAACATTGACTGTCTGTAAGTACTTCTACCTGTATTCCCTTCTTAACTACACCTATAACTAAAATTATAATACTATATATAATCAATGTTTTTTCTTCTTTCACAACTATTTTTTTGTTCTTGTATTGTGTCTGGAGCTTATCTCCCCGGGCCTCCGCTGAAAATGGACTTTGATTCCAGTCGGACTAACCCGGTCAACAAATGTAAAATAAAAAAATGAATAAAAAAATAAAAATAAATAAATAAAAGTCTTTCATAGATATTTCCATTTGTGCTCTTTCTTGATTTCCACATTTATCTGCTTTATAAAAATGTCCATAAAATGTCTGAAATATCTCTAAAACCTCTACAGGACCATATGTTATTTTTCTTATTGTAGGTTCCCTGAGTTTGGCAACAAACCTTTTCTTTCTGCTGCTTACCTTGTTGTGCTGAACACTTTTGTGCTCTGGAGTTATTATCAAAAGTTAGTTGCTTAACAGCAATCATACTAAACGTATGCATATTATCCATTTATTCCCTTATTTTCTCTTTAGCACACTGCATTTGTGGCTCTTCTTCTTCTGTGAAACTCCTCTTGTTCTGCAATACTTTAACCTTTGTCAGACCCAAGTAGTTCCTATTACTTCTTAACCATATGTCTTTCTTTATTTTATCCTGTTTTTCAATTCCATTTTTATTTTAAAGTGCTCAATAGCTATGACTTCTGTGATGACATTTCCATCTTCCCTGATAACTCTAGAATAATTTCCACTACCCATTCCTTAAATTCCTCTCTTTTTAATTGGTAGTTGGGAAAGTGCCAATATCTCATTTTTACTTCATTACCCTGCATTTTTACCTTAGATTTTATTGATGCATGATCTGAAATGGTTATTGTATGTGTGTCAGAACTTTCAATTAAATGCATATGCTTCCATGAAATATAGTTTCTTTTAGTCTAGCCCAATTATTGTACCTTGGGGAATAATTTGTAAATTATGTTGGAGTTCATACTACTGAATTCACATCTTCCATACCAAATGTTTTCATAAATTTCTTCAACAAATCTACACTCCTTTGTTGTATTTTCCCTTCTAGGTCAGCTGAGACAGCCTCACTTTTGCAAATCAAGTTCCAGTCCCACCTATAAGTAATATTCCCTGCTGAAAGCTGATTTCTCCCAAAAGTTTCTTAAGCACCATAATAGCAGTTTTTGGTGGAATTTAAGTACATGCCAGAGTAATCATCCTCCCCCCTTGCCAATAGCCACTTACTACCACAAATCTACTATTATTGCATTTATTAATATAACTACTCCCCTGTTCCTTCATCCCAGATATTCTACTGAATAACCATCCTAAAATCTTTTGTCAAATTTGCATGCTCATTTCTTTCCAAAAGTGTTTCCTGCAGCACTGCTATTTAAAGTTTGCATTTCATAATATACTACAATAATCTTTCTTTTTTGGCTGCACTTATAAGGCCATTTACATTCCAAGATGATGTGGATGTAATAGCCCTTATGATACAAAGCTATTGTTCCAACCTATTGTACATGACAGTTTTTTGTAATGTGTATTTCCAACTTATGTGTTACATGCACACACTAGTATGTCAGACTCATCTTTTGTACAGCTGTTTCCTCTTATTTCCATTTGAATCTATGCCACTTTTCAAGACTATTTGTTTTAGTGAAACCCTCAAACAAACTAAATGCATTTTCAAAACATCCCCATCCCCTATTAACTTAGAACAAGCACACAAAACTATCTACATCTTCAAAAATGAAGGTTAAATGTCTAGATAGAAACAATTGCCCCAAATTATCATCTGCAGTCAATGCCACAAATTGACAACTGCAGTCAACTAGCATTACCTAACCTAAAATTAAGGTTATCCATGCTAAAAGCATATGCTACAGTCTGTGTTCCCACTTACGCTGATTACTGTCTGTTCTTTTTTTTATCTCTTTTCCACTCCCAGATTTGAAAAACAACTTGTATGCTTTCAGAAAACATTAACTTTTAGCCCTAAGAAAAAGTGCACTGGTTATCTTTAAATAAAACTACTTTATATATGCCATCTGATGAAGATTTGTATGGTATTAAAATGAAAGCGCTATGTCAATTGACATTTTGTGTTTTGTTTTGAGCTTTGTTGTCTGAGTATGTGTGGACTAGTATGCATTTACTTTTATTAGTTTGAGTTCCTTCGGTTTTTGGTTTCCATAGAAAAGTATTCAGCAATGAATATTTGTAAATTTCACTCAGAACACTGGGCCATATTCCAACAGTGTTGCTCTCATTGTAAGTCTGCCATGATTCTGAAAGACTATCAATAACAAGGCTTAAACAGCAGGGAGGGACATATTCCAAAGTACCTGCTCTCAATGTAAGTGGTCACTTACACTTAGAGCAAGTTTTTTGGAATTGGGCTCAGAATGTACAGCTGCCTTCAGCTGCAGACTTATTGACTCCCATTGAACATTTGCTAATGAAAAAAAGCACAAGTTAATATCTTTGCAGTTTATGATTTTCATAATTTTGTCTTATTTTTAATGTCTAGTTGCTTATATAAACACTTGTTAGTAGCTTAAGCCAAAGGCATTAATCTAGACATTCACTCTTGTAAAAGTAAGAGAAAATATCTTAATTCTACATATAATATAATCAGTGCAATTTTAGACCTCCCCAGCAGCCCAAGAAAACACCATATCAACATCAAAGTTGCTTTTGTTCGGCCTTTCTTCTCATTATACAATAAATCCTATATGCCTTACAACTAAAAAAGTGTTTCTTTAATTTTATATCTTTAACACACACAACAGTCACTGAAAAGACTCCTGCAAAATAACCTAAATTCATACTGCGCAAACATTCTTTACTATATATAACATGCAATTTATGTCATAGAAATGTTTTATACAAAGTTTTATATAATACTAATAAGAACATTATTTTACTTAGAGTTACTTTTCTCCCTTTTAGTGTCCTAAACATTATTGACATAAAGGAGGTGTATGCTTTACAGTCCATCCACAAGCATGTTTATATAAGCAACTAGACATTAAAAATAAGACAAAATTATGAAAATCATAAACTGCAAAGATATTAACTTGTGCTTTTTTTCATTAGCAAATGTTCAATGGGAGTCAATAAGTCTGCAGCTGAAGGCAGCTGTACATTCTGAGCCCAATTCCAAAAAACTTGCTCTAAGTGTAAGTGACCACTTACATTGAGAGCAGGTACTTTGGAATCTGTCCCTCCCTGCTGTTTAAGCCTTGTTATTGATAGAGTTTAGAAAGTCAACAAACGTCCAGTCTTTTTTATTCACTTTTTCTTGCAAAGCCTTATTTCACAAATGTGATTGATGCTTTAGAGCCTTCCATTTATTAACTAATGTCAGCGTTGCTTGTCTTCTTCCTGTTCATCTCCATCTCCCAACTTCATACTCTGGTTCAAGTCCAAGGTAATCTTGATTCTTCTTGTCAACTCCTTTACTTTTTTTTCTGTCTTTCAAGCATTTTCCTTTGGAATATTGCAAAAGGTAGTCTCTCTATGAACCTCACTGTCAGAAGAATGAGAAGCAGAGTCCCCTTCTGCTTGCTGGTTCACTTTTTGTTGGATAAACTTTTTTTATTTCCTCCTTAGTCTGTTCTGCATCAAAAATGACTTTAATCCTCCTGGAAAAAAATACTCTGAAGACAGATGGGTACAACAGCTTGAATTTCACACCTCCCTCTTGACATTCCTTAATTTCTGTGAAAAAGTGCTTCTCTTCTGCCTGGTGTACAGTGAATACTAATTTTCTACAAATATTCTGATGTCTCTAGTTTTTAATTTTTAGCCCTTCTGCCACAGTTTTGCCAGAGACATCTCTTTCTGCTGATATGATTGCATCTTTATTAATATAGGCCCTGGTTGCTTTCTCATCGCCAGGTTTGGAGCATGCACTTGATGTGCCCTTTCAGTTAACAAATTCTACTGTGGAAAACCAGTCCAGTTGCTTATTTGTGCTTTCATAAAATGAATACAGTTTGTTCCTTCCAGTTTCTCTGGTACATTAGAAAATCTCAGGTTTTATCTATATGCAGTGTCTTCTAACTCTACTATTTTTGAAACAGTTCTTCTTGAGAAAGTTAATACTCAGCCAGCCTTTTCTTCATTTCAACCTCTGATTGTTTCAGTTTTATCAGATATCTGAACAGCTAATTAAAACTTCTTGTATTTTTCCAGCCTGTTGTTATTTGAGTTGGTATATTTCTTCATTCTCTCCTTTAATTTATTCTCCCCTGAGTACATTTGATTCTTTTTTTTCCTGTAAATTACTTTAAGCAACATCTTGAACCAACACTGAAACTTGAACTGCATTTTGATGAGAATCCTTCCCAGACAGTGTTTTCACCTTTTCTGGTTGATTTTCTTTCAGGTTTTCCAAATGTCTTCTTTGCTGGTATTCAGGCAGTATACTTGCTAGCCAGTAACTGAATTTTACCCCAAAAAAACAAATTCAGTGGCACTCCTTTTTCTAATTTTCTGTTTTCACACTAGGAAAGCTGAAGTCAAGCTCCTGATCAGTTTGTAGCCATCTTGGAAGTCCACCATACTAACAATGTTAAGGACAGATGCTGGCGTATTACATAATTTTGCATGCATCTTTGTTTGCACTTTCCAGATTGATTAGAGCTTTCAGTAATTCCCGACCAAGTCACATGCTTCCGGAACCTTTATTAAAGCATCATAAAAATGTTCTAGCACCTCAGCTGAAGCTTTCAAGGAATCGGAGCATCAGTATAAAACCAACCTGTAAAAAGTTATGGGGTTATGGCATCATCGTACAATTAACCAATCAAGCTTGCCCAGTTATCTTCTTGATTTAACCCTTTCAGGTTTCAGTGTATCATATTTTAAAATATAAAGTGGTTATTTATACTTAGAGAGGATACCTTCTATCCTTTATAAATGACATCACTGACTTCCTTTATCCCCCTACGACTAATCTATAGTCTGTGACTTCACTAGATTCTGTAGAATTATATCCTGTGGCATCCTATGCAGCTACCTTTCACTTTTCTGCAGTCATTGTCAAAGAAACTAAGTCTTTGGTATCTAAACTAAAATCTTCAGGATCAAAATTTTCCAGTCTTCACCCTACTTTTCTACAGATAGCAGTAAAACATTTTGCCAAACCTCTTACATACATTTGCAACTTATCTTTCACACAGGTGAGTACCACCACCTGAATTTGAGCATTCTGTAATCACCCCATTTCCAATACAATCTCCCTTTCAACTCAAACACTACTTACCCATATCAAATATGTGCCCCGTAACAAAAATATCTGAAAACATTTTTACAACTTTTCAAGCATATTAACAAGTATGTTCTTCTCTGTTATCAATGTGGATTCAAAATTTTCAGACCATTGTACATGGCTTCAGCAGAACGTACTACTAGTTAATACAGCTAAGACTAATGCCATGATTTTTAGCGTGAGGAAGCTCCAATAGCTACCATAAATAGCAGTCTAAGACTCAGAAATGGAAATACCATTTCCAATATACAAGAGCAGAAATGTGTGGACTTAACACTGACCTTCTTCTCAACCTAAACAATCACACCAACAAAATTGCTGGCAGAGTTCTATCACAATTAAAACTATGCTACAGAATTTGCCACTTAGTATCTGCAACTACCTAGTAATCAATTGCCGAAAATATTCTTTTTCCTAATCTAGAACATGCTCTACCAATACTCAGGATGCACTCCACCTATAACTTTCAAAAGCTATGGACAGCAGAGTGAAGGATTTGTAAATTTGCTGTCCTTGATGACAAAAGAAAACACCATTGTGATGCACTGGGTCCCAATACCAGATAGAGCCACCTTCCTTCTGGGAACATAAATCTTCAAAATTCTTAAACCAGGATGCTGACCTCCTCTCAAAAGGAAATTTACCTCTGAGAAACCAAAAAACACCCTTAGGAACAGCCAGTCAAATGTACTTACCCTTTCAAGACCCAAATTCAAACTAGACAGGTGAGGACCTGCAAAGTGGAACCATCTTTCAAATGACATTAAGTTTACTGGTACAGTAGAAGCATTTAAAAAAAACCCTTTAAAGTCCGACTTATTTGAGGAAGCCAAATACTCATGCATTTGGATACTGGTTAATGAACAGATCCTCACTAAAATCCAATGTGGTTTAATAACATTGTATACAACAAACCTAATTCTTCCTGCGTACAAGAAAGAAAAAACTCCTAACTAATGTACATATTTAATTTCTTGTTTGCTGTTTTTGTAGCATTATAATGTTTGTCATTGTATGTATTTTGCTTTTATAGTATTATTGTAACTACTATAAACCTTGTAACATTATACACAGGTCATGGCTGAAAAAAGTCAACTGACAAGCCCACCCACCCAGGCAACAACTTGAAATAAGTAAATATTGTAACTGTCTCTTAAATTCTATAACATTTCAGTTATTAATTATACTTTCTAAGGCTTGTATTATTTGCATGACATCTCTTAAAATGTTGTGAATGGGATTGTTTTCCTTCCCATTATATAAGTCTTTCATATGTTCCTGGAATCTCATTCTAAATTTCATTTTAGTTTCATGTGTATAATGTAAACTACAGGAACACCACATGACGTAAATCACAGGCACATTGTTCTCTGCTTTTAAGTCTCATTCCATTTATATATTTAACTTGTCATACATATTCACTAATATTACAATGTGTGTAAGAAAGCGTGCCGTAAAACTCAATATCTGTTAGTGTAACAGAAACTTTTTTTTCTTCTTTTAAAACTACTGTTTACAAGTACATCACACAAGCTTTGTCTTCTCTTGTAAGAAATAGCTGGCTTTGTACATAAATAAGAGTTAAAAATGATCTTGTGACATAATTTGCTAGTATTTCTATAAATATGATAATTTCTCTATTATTTTGTGTATATTATACATTGTAAAAATCCATTGACTAATGTTACCCCCATCTTAAAGTGCATTGTCAAACTTTAACACTCTATTGTGGCATTTGGTGAGTTAAGCGCTGTTATGAATCTTGCCATAGCCAAACCTAATTTATTTGGGCCATTTTTTTCTATAAAAAGCTTTGTAGACTTTTTACTGAAACTACAGCCCAAATAAATTTAGAGTTTTCCTTGGTGACATCATGTAATGTAGTGGTCCATAGAGTTTAATGGAGGAATCTCCGTGCAAGCATAGCATGCGTTCATTAAACTCTGTGGATGCACCTGAATTGATATTACTGAGGTTAAAGATCACACTTAATCTTCAGTGGCATCAATGCAGGGAAAAGAAATTTCGCAAGGAGTATTTCTCCTTAAAGAAAACTTAGAGAAGTTCTCTGACAGCTAAAAAGCCTGATCAGTACATTAAGCACCACATAATTTGGTGCAAAAGGTAAATCACGCAAATGTGACAATACGCTTTAATAATTGTCTGTTTTGATTTATACTTTTTTCTGTAGGTCCTTTCTATTACAATTCTGTCATAACCGCTTGCCAAAAACATCTATCTTCAATTATTACCCTCAGTTAAAAGTTTTGTCCTCTTACTACATGCTTGCTTAGCTCATACATATTTGCCATAGAGTAAAGCATTTTTTATATGTGCCATTGACAGCTTGTAGAATGCAGACAAGATCTGATGTTGTCATTTTCATTCATTCCTCAACGAATGGGTTTGGATCCGACCGTCAGATGTGACTCAGCCACATTATTTAGATTCTAGGATCTGACTCTCGAGCTCCTCCCTTACCCATAATGCCCCTGATCATTGAATTACCTCGGATCACATTTGCTGCTCTTCAAAATTGGTTGGGATTATGACTGCTCGAGCTCTAATAGGGTGTTCGTGAGTGAACAAATAATATTTCTCAATATGTTTAAATTTTTTTATTCATTGCATCTAAATATTTATCTTTAAACTCCCTTACTCTTTATATATTACAGGAAGTAAGGATAGCTATGAAGAGAATGAAGAATGGAAAGGCTGTTCGCCCAGATGACATACCTGTGGAAGCATGGAGATGTTTAGGTGAAATGGCAGTGGAGTTTTTAACCAGATTGTTTAATGAAATCTTGGAAAGTGAGAGGATGCCTGAGGAATGGAGAAAAAGTGTTTTGGTACCGATTTTTAACAATAAGGGTGGTGTGCAGAGCTGTAGTAACTACGGAGGAATAAAATTGATCAGTCACAGCATGAAGTTATGGGAAAGAGTAGTGGAAGCAAGGTTAAGAAGGGACGTGATGATTTAGTGATCAGCAGTATGGTTTCATGCCAGGAAAGAGCACTACAGATGCGATCTTTGCTTTGAGAGTGTTGATGGAGAAGTACAGAGAATGTCGGAAGGAGTTGCATTTTGTTTTTGTAGACTTAGAGAAAGCATATGACAGGGTGCCTAGAGAGGATTTGTGGTATTGTATGAGGTAGTCAGGAGTGTCAGAAAAGTATGTAAGAGTGGTACAGGATATGTACGAGGGTAGTGTGACAGCAGTGAGGTCTGCGGTGGGAGTGACGGATGCGTTTAAGGTGGAGGTGGGGTTACATCAAGGGTCAGCTCTGAGCCCTTTCTTATTTGCAATGGTGATGGACAGGTTGACAGATGAGATCAGACAGGAGTCCCTGTGGACTATGATGTTTGCAGATGACATTGTGACCTGTAGTGAGAGTAGGGAACAGGTGGAGGAGACCCTGGAGAGATGGAGATATGCTCTAGAGAGAAGAGGAATGAAGGTCAGCAGGACTAAGACAGAATATATGTGTGTGAATGAGAGGGAGGATAGAGGAATGGTGAGGATGCAAGGAGTAGAGGTGGCAAAGGTGGATGAGTTTAAATACTTGGGGTCAGTAGTTCAGAGTAATGGTGAGTGTGGAAGAGAGGTGAAGAAGAGAGTACAGGCAGGATGGAGTGGGTGGAGAAGAGTGTCAGGAGTGATTTGTGACAGACGAGTACCTGTAAGAGTGAAAGGGAAGGTCTACAAGAGGGTAGTGAGACCAGCTATGTTATATGGGTTGGAGACAGTGGCATTGACAAAAAGGCAGGAGTTTGAGCTGGATGTGGCAGAATTAAAGATGTTAAGATTTGCACTGGGTGTGACGAGGGTGGACAGGATTAGGAATAAGTATATTAGAGGGTCAGCCCAGGTTGGAAGGTTTGGAGACAAAGCCAGAGAGGCACAATTACGTTGGTTTGGACATGTGCTGAGGAGGGATGCTGAGCATATTGGGAAAAAGATGCTAAGGATGAAGCTACCAGATAACAGGAAAAGAGGAAGGCCTAAGATAAGGTTTATGGATGTGGTGAGAGAGGACATGCAGGTGGTTGGTGTGACAGAGCAAGATGCAGAGGACAGGAAGAAATGGAAACAGGTGATCTGCTGTGGCGACCCCTAACGGGAACAGCCGAAAGAAGATGATGATGACTCTTTATATATTAGTTTTCTACAGTACTCTAAGCTTACCCTTGCTGGTAATTTTCCTTTCATTTCTACAGCCTGAGGTTTTTCTTTTCTATCATAATTAGCAGTAATTCTTTTCTGTCCCTTTTTCCTATCTAAAAGGGGGGTGGTTCTCTTATTGTGTTTGTTTTTCAGTCAAGTTTACCTTTAATTGTTTTCTGGTGGTGAATTGTGAGTTTTCAGTATGGCTGACAAGCCTACTGGCTTTAAAAATTACACTTCCTGTGGGCATAAGATCCCTAACTCTGATGCCCACAGGGTGTGCATGTACTGTTTGGGGCCTGCACAATTGGACACCTCCTGCTCCATTTGTGCGGCTTTTAATGTAAGGGATATTACTGATCACAGAAATAAGTTGATACTTAAAGGGCTTCTTCTGCCTTCAGCTCCTTCTGCTGGTACATCATCTTCAGGGACTCAAACCCTCTCTCAGAAGATTAAAGAGACTGTACTTCTCAGTCTGTACTTTCCTCTCAGCCTCTTGTGAAAGTACCTAAAACCTTGGATCCAAAAGCTTTGGATCCAATACCTGTTGGCACCAAGTCTACTTGGCTCTATTCACCAAGATTTTCCCTGCAACCAGTCTCTCCTAGACTAAGGGCTCTCCCTTCTGGAGATTCCCAAAAAGTCGTCCAGGCCACCTTCCACCTCATCTTCTGTTAGGTCCTCCCTCTCGGAGTCTCTCTGAGTTGGAAATGGATAGGATGATGTGGAGTTCCTCACAACACAGATCCAGATGAAGATTCTATCGGCTTCATCTCCCATTGGATCTGTGAGCCTTAAGCTTTCCTTCCAACCTATACATACTCCTTTTCTGATCCGACTGGTTGTTCCGGAGTCCTGGGATCCAAAGGACCTGAGAGTTGAATCATCAGCCCTGAAGATCCTTTAATCCTCGACTCTGACGACTGCCCTGACCCGATCAGCTCAAACTGTTTTAGAGGATGATGGCTGTCGGAGCTGAAGCATAGACATTGGATCCAAGGGGTTGACCTTGACTCCACAGTTTTCAGAGCCGGCACTTCCTCTCGGACCTTCTGCATTGGATAACTTAGCTCTGACTCCTCCTTCAGATCAGAGGGTTTGGGTGCCACAGGGGTTGTCTGATCCAAGAGTAAGATTGCCCTCGGCATCTACTGGGTCCTCAGCCTTTGACGTGGTGGAGAGGGTATTGTCTATACCTAGACAGGCTTCAACTCTTACCTCTTCCGATCCCTGCCCCCAACCTCCTTTGGATCCTGTGTCTGAATTCTCTCATGCTATGCATCAGAGACAACCAGCCCAGATGAGCTTCCAAGCAGTTTCCACTAGGGATCTTCCTGTCTCTTTTGATACTTCTCCAGAGCATCACACTGAGGAGGTTCCTCGGAAGAGGTCATGCAAGAGGCAGCAACTGGATTCCCCACAGGAATGCCTCACAGAGGACTCTGATTTTGATAAGGGTGAAGGGTCCTCTCGATCTCCACCTGAAGATGTCTCATTTGCATACATATTAGAGATCTTTCGCCGAAAAGGTGGTTGGTCTGCCCAAAACCCTTCCCAAGAGGATCAGTGTTCTTGGAAGCTTTCGGAACTGAACCAACTACTTTTTGGGTTGCTCCGCCTGCAGATTAGCTGATAGACCTGATCTCCCGCAAAGCATGGAAGAAACCGGACTAAGTAGAACCAATCCCTAAGTGCCTGGACAAACCCTTAATGCCCATCAGACAGGCTACATTGGACAAAGGGTATTCTTCTAGATGCCATGGTCATTGCAGCTGCTACTAAAAAAGAGTTGGCTGAACAGAGCTTTTCTGTTCATCCCCCTAACATGGAGTCTAGGGCACTGGACATGTTTGGGAAGCATGTGCATGCAACAGGGACCTTCGCTTTACTGTCGGTGAATTATATGGCACATTTCATGAGGTTACAGAGAGACTTAATCAAGAAAATCTCTAACTCACCCCCAGGGTCCATGTCCATAGAGGAACAAAATTATTTTCCCTCATGACTGACCACCCTACAGTCCATTACTAAAGCATCCATGAGGTTAATCTCACATGCAGATGAAGGTTTCTCACTGGTGGCCAGTTCAGGCTTAGCCATTAGGAAACATGCCTGGATGCAGTTGTGCGATTTTTGCGTAGCCTTTTAAGGCGTCATTCATCAATGCTCCCTTTGATGGATCTTCCTTATTCAGACCAACAGTTAAAGAGATGCTGTCCTGCAGTGAGAAGGATGGAAAGACCCTGTCTGCTGTGGGACTCCGCTTTTCTACCCCGCAAAGAACCTTTTTCAGGAATCAATTCAGTGGTAAGAAAGCAAGGTTCAGAAAATCCCAAGGGCCTTTCCAAGAATCACGTGGAGACTTTTCCCTCAGAGGCAGAGGGGAGAAATAACTATAATGAGAGACAGCACCCTCATGGCAGAGGGGGTCTGCAGAACCAAGGTTCTTAAGATTCTTTCTTGGACAGGCCTTTTCAGTGCTCCTGAAAGGTTATCCATCTGTCCCTCTCTGGAGGCCTTCGGGGTTTCTTATCCTTGCACCCGATAGCCATCACAAAAAACTCTTGGGTGCAAAGGATCATATCCAGAGGATACTTCATTCTCCTTTTCCAAGTCCCTCCACAGAAGAGAAAAGGTCTCCCTGATGTTCCACCCAGTCAGCTGGAACAAGCAGCTCTAGAAATTCAAAAGCTGCTGGACAAAAGAGTCTTCCAAGAGGTTCCTCCAGACCAAAGAGGATCCAGAATTTACTTAAGGTTCTTTTTAGTGCCAAAGAAGACAGGGAACCTGAGACCCATTTTGGATCTCAGTTATTTGAACCAGTTTGTAAAGAATTCCAAATTCCACATGGTCACGGTTCAGTCCATTCTGCCTCTCCTTCAGAAGGATGACTGGATGTGCTCTGTAGATCTTCAGGACATTTTCTATCGTATAAAAATGAACAGATGGTCCCAGAGATATCTACGTTTCCATCTGGCAGCTTGTCATTATCAGTTCAGAGCCCTGCCCTTTGTTCTCACCACAACCCCCCAGGGTGTTGACCAGATGTATGGCAGTGGTAGCAGCTCATCTAAGACTGCACGGATTCAGAGTGTGTCCATATTTACATGACTGACTTCTCACCACACTGACCAGGCATCTTCTGGAAAAGGCCAGAGATTACCTTCTACTTTTATCTCAGTCCCTGGGGATTAGATACATCTGGTAAAGTCCCAACTTCAACTAGTTCAAGCCTTGGAATTAATAGGGATTCATTAGACACAGTCAGTTGCTTAGCTCCTCTGCTTCAAAACAGAATTCTTATTCTGAAATCACATGTTAATCAAGTTCTGTCCCATCCCTCACCCCACAGCAAGGTTAATACTCAAAGCCCCTGGGTCGATGGCTGCTGCAGTAACTTTACTACCCACTGCTCATCTTCATCTGAGAATTCTTCAATGGACTCTAGCAGTGCAATGGTCTTTTCATCAACAACCTCTACGACATCCAATAAAATTATCTCAGGTTTGCAGAAAATTTCTATTGTGGTGGATACATTCTAAAGAGATTCATTAAGACTGCCCTTTCATCCTTCCTCCTCCGAAAGCTACGTTGACAGCAGATGCCTCCCATTTGGGGGAAGCATTATTTGGAAGGACAGTTCAAGGCACGTGGTCCCAAGAAGAGACCAATTTGCATATAAATGGTCTAGAGATGAGAGCAGTGCTTTTAGCATTGCAGGCCCTTCAGAACTCTCTTCGACTAGGAACTATTGCTATTCAGATGGACAACATGTCAGTAGTCTGGTACAGCAACAAATGGGGGAAACCAGATCTTACCCTTTATGCTAAGAAGCAATGAGAGTTTGCCAATGGGTGATCTCCTCTAACCACTTTCAAATGCTGGGAAATCCAACATATTAGCAGACAAGTTCAGCAGGACCATCCTGACTCCTCACGAGTAGTCTCACAGTCAGTCAGTGGTAAAGATGATCTTCCACAAATGGGGTCAACCATGCTGTGATTTGTTCACCTCTCCCCTCAACAACAAATGCAACAGGTTTAGTGCCTTAATCCCCCTCCCCCGACAGTCACCAAGAGATGCTGTAGTCTACGTTTGGCCCTCTGGTCTCCTTTTTGCTTACTGCCCTTTACCCCTAATACCCAAATTTCTTCAGAAAGCCAGTCGGTTGAAGAGCAAAGTAATTGTCATTGCCCCCTTCTGGCCTTAGCAAGGGTGATTTCCCTTCCTCTGGTCTCACCTAGTATAGCCTGCATGGACGCTGGACCCCAATCCCGATCTCCTGTCTTACCCATCAGGGATGATTCATACAGATATTGCAGGTCTCAAGCTGATCACATGATTTCTACAATTCCAGTGATGGCTAGACATTCCAGGCATTCCTCTCCAGTTCATTAAACCCTGTCTTCCTCCAACAAACCTTCAATCAAAAAGATGTATAAGAGCAAATGGAAAAGATTTTCTTTGTGAACACATCAAAGAGACTTAGATCCCTTTACTGCTCCAAACCCATCTATTTTAGATTTCTTTGCCTCTATTTTTCATACCGGGACAAGTTTTTCTGCAATTAAAGTACAGTTAGCATCCATCTCCAACTACCACATTGGTGGTAAGACTTGGCCTTTAGCTTCAGCTAAACTAAACAAAGCCTTCCCAAAAGGTACATTTTTACTTAGACCTCCAATTTGAAATCTCACTCCACTTTGGGATCTGACTTTGGTATTACAATGTTTGTACATCCTTCGTTTCAGCCCTCAGCTAAAATAGACCTTAAATTTTTATCTTGGAAAACTGTCTTTTGGTGGCAGTTACTTCAGCTAGACAAGTTTCAGAGCTCCAATCACTCTCTTCAGAACCACCATATCTAAATTTTGACAAGGATAGGGTTTCTCTGTGCACTAATCCTTCCTTTCTACCTAAAGTGGCCTCTGAATCAAACATTAATGAAGTCATTAACCTTCCAATTTTCTTTCCAAACTTTGGGAATAAAGGAGAATATACTCTTCATGTCTTAGATGTACATAGACAACTCCATTTCTACCTACATAGAACGAAAGAGTTTAGAAAAACTGATCAGTTGTTTGTTTTCTTTTCTAACACCAAGAGGGGAAACCAATTTCAAAGATTATTGTAGCTAAATGGATAACAGATTGTATTTCTCATGTTTATTCTTTGAAAGGCCTAACCTTACCATAACAACTGAAGGCAGATTCAACCAGGTCAGTGGCTACGTCAGCTGCATTTTGGGCTAGAACTTCAATTAATGACATTTCTGCAGCTGCCACTTGGTCTAATGCTTATACCTTTGCTTCTCATTACAGATTGGACATAATTTCTAGGAAGAGAGCATCATTCAGTTCTGCGGTGGTCTGGAATCTCCTTCCATGAGGGCCACCCAAGGTAATTGTAGCTGGGGACTCTGTCTCATTTATTGAGGAAGGAATGAAAATGACAACATCAGATATAAAATTTATGTACTCACCATAACATTTCATCTGTGTTGCTCATTTTCATTCTTCCTCAACTCCCCTTCCAACTGCCCCCTATCCATGTCTTTGGGAGTGACCTAATAGAATTCTTATTAGGAACCACTGTTCCTTTTTGAGCTCCTGATCTTTCGGCCATCACTGTTCTGTCTTAGCTATTTTCAGAATTTTTTTTTTTACTGAGATATTGCATAATAGCAGCAGACTCGATCTGAGGTAATTCAGTGATCAGGGAATTATGGGTAAGGGAAGAGCTTGAGAGTTGGATCCTAGAATCTAAAGAAAATGACTGAGTTGGATCCAAACCCATTCATTGAGTAAGAATAAAAATGGACAACACAGATGGAATGTTATGATGGGTGCATTACTTTTATTTATGTTAAATATAGGCTCTCTGTATAAAGCAGTGGGTATATGATTGCCATGCCAGCTAATTTGCATGTTATCAGTTACATAAGTAACCAGATAATATTCAGTTATGATAAAAAATGCATCAGCATGTCACCTTGACAAGTAAATAAGAGGTTATCTATAAAATGAAAGTAATATAAAACAATATAAAATATTATTTAAAAAATGTTTATTTAAACATTCTGCTTCCCATAAACAAATTTGCATATAGGATCATAGTTGGGGTCTATGTGACGCTATCGAATGGACTAAATAGCTAATGCTATTTAGTCGATCTGATACTGTCGAAATGGCAAAATAGCGAATTCATGGAACATTTAATTTTTTCCCTGGGAAAAAATTTGGTGGGCCATCTTTGGGACTTTAAATTTGTGTTTAAGTTTTTTTTCTTTTTACGGTGCAGCAATTTTTTTTCCCTGGGAAAAAATGTGCTATTCCGTTTGTTCGATATTTTGTTGTTTCGATATTATCGGTACGATAAAATAGCGTTCACTATTTACATTGTACAATAATATTATATAGACACCATAGTTGCATACTAGGCTAACAACCACTGGGGCCTTTGTAAGCCTAGCTATAAAACCAAAATTTTGCCCACAAGTTATTGTGCATTAGAGGTTATTTTAAGAGGGTGTATGTTAGGGCATGATTTAATGGCTGCCTCTGTCTGTCAGAGATGTAGGTGTCACACCAGGTGGAATTTCTAATTTCCCATCAACTGGTCCAGGTTGCGCTTGAATTAGGGTTAGGGAAGGGCACTGTTTCAAACTGATGGGAAACATTTTTCAGAGAATGGGGATTCTCTGAGATGCATACCTGTCCCCCCAACATGCTCTGTTTAAATCACAAGCAAAGTTTAAATCCTCAGGTATAATAGTTTTGGTGCTGTTCACTTTGAGAATATGCAAAAGTTGTATCAGAGAGGGATCCAAGGATGCCCTGTTTGCCAGACATAAATCACTTCTTAGCAGTCTATAGGAAATGGATTATAAACAGGACTTTGAGGCGATCTGCATAGAACATTGTGTTTATGCTCTGTATTCTTTTTGTGAGAAATCTCTTTGCACGTTTTGTTGTATGCGCCTGGTGAGATACATACTGAAGGGGGCGTAATACTCAATGATGGGTCTGGTGATGGCTGAGTACTCTGGGATGATGACTTTCCTTGACTTAGATGCTATGCCCTTACTTATAAGTTGAACGGCACAGAATGATTTTCTTACAATGTTAGACACATGTTTGTCGAAAGCCAGGTTACTAAGTACATGAGTTTCCAACTCACTAAGTACTGTGTCTACTTTTAGGGGTGTTTTATTAATGAGGTAGTTTCCCTAGGTGTCCGACTTCCCAAAAGGTACTATTATGTATTTCTTGGCACTAAGTTTTATGCCCTGGCTTTTGCACCAGTCATTTGTCCATGTTAGACCTTTCTGTAAGATGTTAGTATTTTGTGTGTGTGTGTGTGTGTGTGTGTGTGTGTGTGTGTGTGTGTGTGTGTGTGTGTGTGTGTGTGTGTGTGTGTGTGTATGATTGCTGTTAGCTAGCAATCACCTTCAAATTTGGTAAGCCAGAGGCCCTTGACATTGGTCTTGACTTCCAAAAAATAGATGCCAAAGAGGGATGGACCCAGCACAGAGCCCTGCAGGACTCCACTTGTGATCTGCCTCTTTGTGAAGGTTGTCTCTCCAGTCTAACTTCCTAAGTCCTGTCTGTGAGCTAGCTGGCAGTCCAAAGAGCTACATAGGGATTTATGCCTAATTTCATGAGTTTGTTTACAGTGTCTGAGTGGGGTATTTTATAAAATACCTTAGCTAGGTCGAGGTAGACAGGATACGCTGTTTTGCCCTAATCCATTGCCTTAGTGACCTTCTCAAAGAAGTCCACTAAGTTTAGTAAGACATGACCTGCCTTTGGTGAAACCAAATTGGGTTGGGTCCAGTCTCTGAAGGTTTCTTATGTCATTGTTGATTCTTTCCATGGCTTTGCATATGAGACTAGTCAGACTAATGGGTTTGTAGCTCCCAAGATCTGTTGATGGTCTGCTCTTCTACAAAGGAATGGCTGCTGCAGTCTTCCATTCATGTGGCACGAAGCCTGTGTGGAGGCTTTGGTTAAATAGTGACACAAATGGCCCTGATAGGTCATATTTCAGGCTATTTAGGAGGCATCCTAGGATATTATTGAGGCCCATCAAAGCTATAACATTGGCCGTAGAAAGCACTTCTAAAATGTGCTCCCTACTGATGGTTGGAGGAATTATGTTAGATGGTATTTCTGGGGGGACAGCTGCGGTTGAATGAGGAGTAAAGTTGGAAATGAATTTATCAGCCAGAAGATTAGTTATATCTTCTGGTTCTGTGACTATGGCTTCATTTACCAACAGTTTGGCACACTTGTGTGCTGCCTTTGACATTTCAGACAGTGCTAAAAAGGCCTTATGGCCATCCTTGGCCTGGCACCCTATTTTTACCTCAAAATTTGCTTTGTTGGACTTAGTTGTCTATTCAGTTTGCTTAGAGAATTTTTAATGTCTTTTGGTGTTACATTTCCTAATCTTAGCTATGACTTTTTTTTCTTTTATTGTACAACTTGTAAAAAATGTTGGATTCCACTAAGGTGGTTTGATTTTTGAGCTAGTTTTGGACTTGCTTATGCAAGGCACCGCAGCCTCTGTGCAGTTATTGATATGGTTGCACAGAGCTTCTGTGAATAATTCCACACAGGCTGCTGAGTTATGTAGAGAACTTCTGCGAGTAATTCTACACAGGCTTTTGAGTTGTCTGAGTTTGGAGGGGCTTGACATTTTGACAGATTATCCCAAAGACATGCAGTAGGTGGATTGGACACTCTAAATTGGCCCTAGGTGTGAGTGTGTGCATGTGTGTGCCTTCTGTGGAAGGTTGGGTGCCGGGCTGGCAACTCGACACTGTAAAACTCCACTGCCAATCATGAGCAGACAGGTGATCCACTGTGGCGACCCCTAATCGGGAAAAGCCGAAAGAAGAAGAAGAAGAAGAAGATTACTTAATAAAATTTAGCCTACCTTGGAGTAGTTTCTAACTGTTACAGGGTTTGCTGGGGTTAAACAATTGATTCTTATTTCAGTGGTGGAGCAAATGTGTATTCATTACTGTTTTTTTAATGTGATAATAAAACACCCTCATATTTAAAAAGTATGCAAAAAGAAAGTAAGTATATTCTGTCAAATAAAAAACAAAAAACATCCAGAAACCACAGAGAGGACAATCTTCTTTATTGAATCTACTAAAACAAGCTACTGCTTTCACAAAAGTTTTTTCAAGTTCCATACAACTAAAACTACATGAACACTAACGGGATGGAGTGACATCATAGGGATATTAAGATATAAAGAAATATTACATAAATAGTATTTAAAAACTTATCTTAGGTATTAAAAAGATTATCTTAATTCTACAAAACATGAAAGTCATAAAAAAATCTCAGAAAGCTTAAATAAAGCAGCAAAGTCCTGTAATATATGTTGGTAAATTGCTTACATATCTTTAATAAATAATTACTGATGTATCTTACAACCTGTCTTACATTATCAGGCTGTGGTAGCTACATGGGTCTGCCTGGTAGATTCCAAATACTCTTTATGTTTTTAGACTGACAGTAAAAACAAGCCATATAAGCCTTCTGTATTAAATTCTTAAACTTATTAGCTGAAATGTAACCTGAATCAATTCTTTTTCTTGTTAATTCTTTAAAAATAATCACTGCTTTGTTATATTCTGTTTTATGAAGCACTATATACACATCATTGTCTAACAAATGACTCATGAACATTTTTATGTACTGGCTGTCTGTCATTATTAATGTCACATTACCTTTGTCAGCTCTGAGATATTGTATGGATAGTTATTTTAAATTTTTTCCAGACTGATTACAGCTTTCGCCCTTTAGGATTTTGTTCACGGTCTGATACAGGGACTTCAGAGACTATTTTGAGCTATTGACCATGTAAGAATTTTGTTTAGGGGTTTGATGCTGGGTCTTTGAGTTGATCAAGTTGCTTAGACTTTGGTCAGATGCAGGGTTTACTCAGATGATTGCCTTGCTAGACCTTGTTTAGTGGTCTGATGCAGAATCTTTTTTGAGCTTTTTCTTTACTCAGACCTTATTTAAGGGGGTCTGATGCAGGGTCTTATTAATCTCCTTGACCTATGTCTAAGGCTCTGATGTCTCTCCTGGAGGTTGGCTGGGGACTGCATATTTTTTTATATGGTACGATCCTCCATCTTAATTAATCCAATACTGTGCAGCTCAGACATTTGTCTGGGACCCATGCATCATAGTGCAGTCCAGTATCAAAGATTCAGACCTTGGTTTTACATTTTATTCTTCCAAGGTATTTGATGAGACTCTGCTCATTGAGTGGTCCTAGGCTGGTCCTAGGCATTGTTCTCATATTAAGGAGCTGTTTTACTTCACTCACATGTTCATATTTTTCTACAGAATTGTCACTTTCTGTTTTCAGACAGTGCTGTTTAGATTAGTCTCATGTTTAGTTCTGCACATGTATCAGAACTCTAGTTAAAAAGGTGAATAAAATGAAATATAAAAATAGTAGGAGGGTTTTGCAGACTATGAGGAGGCAACCACTCCTTCCTTAGCAATTGTATGGTGGTCTTTTCTCACCTTTCCTCTTTCCTTTCATGCCTTGGAGTGGTACAGGTTATCCTTTAGATGGGAGGCAAAATCTGTACTGAAATCTTTCTGTATGTACCATGGACTTCATCTGATGTTGTCTTCTTTATCTGGAGACTCTCCAGTCAATATCTCTTGATCCTTTGTGTAGCCATGTTTTGATATGTAAATTCCAAAAAAGAAAGAGAGTATAACACTGCTGGAGTGCTGTAAAAAAACTTTAATTCACCATAAAACAATAAAACATGGTAAGTGCTTTCAGTCTATTATACAACTGCTTCTTCAGACCTAAAACCACACACAGCCTAAACTCATTTATATTAATAAAAGCCCAATCAGCAAGCAGCATTAATTAATAAATACTAAAAATTTAAAGGGACATTTATGTGTGGCCAGAGGGAAGTTTATTTACTCACCAGTGAGAGTGGGGAGTACTGAGCTGCCTGTTTGTCCTCAGAGGAGTGGTTAGAGACAGCAACTAGTAATTCATTGGCCATTTTGGGTCATTTCCTGTTTTTTCCAGCCCCCTGCTATAAAGCGCGCTTTGGCGGGCTTTTCTGGCATTAGAGAACTTGGCATAGCTCCTCGTGGTCCCCTGCAGAGTTCCTAAGGCAGCAGAGAGCAGAAAAAGCGACTTTCTTGATTATAAGTACTTTTTAGCATTTTTATTGCTTTTTTTGATCTTTTGTGCTTTTCGACCACTGTTTGTGCTTATATTACTGTTATTACCTGTTTTTCCTGTTTTTCTGTGCTTAAATTGTTGATTGCACTTCTTGGCTAAAGTTTTGCTTAAAAGTTAACAAACAGGCTAATACACTCAAGTGTACTGGCCTTTGATAGCAATTTAGTCGAATAACAAAGCATTTACTGTATTTTCTGTCTGTGTGTGCAAAAAAAAAAACTAAAAAAAACAAAAAAATACTTCTGCTTTCCTAACTTTCCTAGCTAGTTGTTCCAGTGACCAGATTTGCTGATCCCAGGGCTTTGTATTTGGTTCCTGTGTTCCTCCATTTTCTTGTGTTGCCAGAGGGAAGTTTCTTTACTCACCAGTGAGAGTGGGGAGTACTGAGCTGCCTGTTTGTCCTCAGAGGAGTGGTTAGAGACAGCAACTAGTAATTCATTGGCCATTTTGGGTCATTTCCTGTTTTTTCCAGCCCAAATACATGCGAGAGATGCAACTATACAGCCAAACTGGAGGCTGAGCTCTCTCAACATAGGACTGGCAAGACCAGACAGGAGGAGAAGGTAACCACACACACCACATACCCAGTCTCACATAGTACTATCACAACTTCAAATCATACACATAAACACACAAAGACATACTCGGAGGCTCTGATCAAAAATCTACCAAAACAGCAGAGGCCACCAAAGCAGACACCCAAACAACTACCACCTCAGGACACAACACATGCAACACATAAACCACACAGTCAGTGTGCCAAACAGTCACAGCCCTTAAGGCCAAACACAATGCCAGACACACTCGTCATTGGTGACTCCATAGTCAGACACACTGACGTCCTGCTCACCAGATTGAGTAAGGAGAAGGTCACAGTAAGCTGCCTGTCGGGCGCTAGAATCCGCCACATAACGCAAGCACTCAGGTCTCTCAACAGCAGGTACAAGTACGACTCAGTCATTGTCCATGCTGGTGTAAACGACCTGAGACGTACCTCCTTGGACTACATGAAAAGAGACATTGAGGAGCTCTCTGATTATGTAGCCCAGGCAGGTATGACCCTGACCTTGAGCAGTATCCTACCTTCACCAAGAATGATGCCACAATACAGAGATAAGATGATCAGCTTTAATAATTGGCTTAAACTCTGGTATCATTCAAAGGGGATCCAATGTCTGTCTGCCTGGGATGACATGCTGGACAAGCCACGCTGCTTCGCAAGGGACGGCTTGCACCTGTCACCCCTGGGCTTCGGATATTGGCAAAGGCTCTTGCCACCCCATAGTGCCTTTTTAGGCAAGGCTCAAATTCTAAACCTACCACCCTAGAACACAAAAAAGGAAAAAACTAAGGGTAATGCTGCTCAATGCCAGAAGTCTCAACCTCAAGATGCACGCACTCGAGGCCCTTCTCAGTATGGAGAACATCGATGTCTGTGCTGTGACTGAAACCTGGTTCAAGGCTCCTGAGAGCACCCCAGCACTATCAGGTTTTACCTCATATCATGCGTTCCGGCCCCAAAATCCGGACAACACCAAGAAAGGAGGGGGGGTGTCCATATTCATCAAGGACACCCACACCTCAAGGTTGGTGGCAATGCACGATGCATCGGAGACCATCCAGGTGCAATTAACCATAGGCAAGACTGCTCTGCAATTTGTAGCATGTTACAGGCCACCCTCTCAAACTCAGGAACCTCACATAGCTTTCCTGAAAACACTGGAGGGGATAAATGTATCTCCAAACACCATCATACTAGGTGACTTCAACTACCCTAATATAGACTGGGATCACTACTCAAGCCCAAACACTCTAGCCCAAAGGTTCCTGGAGTTCATAAACTCAAATGCCATGGAACAACTAGTCACCATCCCCACAAGAGGTGAAAACATACTTGATCTCATCATCATGAACATGGGATCACAATGTTCAACACCGGAAGTATAAACTAATCTCACTGGAGGTCCTCATCCCGCCCCCACCTGAGATAAAAAAGACCACAGTGAAGAACTTCTCAAAAGCCGACTTCACACTTCTAAAGACTAGTTTGGTCTCTTTTAAGGCCCCCGAGTCGGCGGTAAACATTACTCAAGCCGCTGAATCACTTACAAATGCCTTCTACCAGCACCTACAGGACTGCACGGATCAGGCAATCCCAAACAAAATGAAGACTCTTTGTACCAAAGGCAAGCGTCCAGTCTGGTGGACCCCAGCCATAAACAAGTTCTACAACAAAAGGAGGAAGCTACTACAAGATAGAGCAAAATCCTTAAAAGGTAAGGCACCTTTGATCATTATAAGTAAAAAACTAAGAGCCCTCATAAAATCATCCAAAGCAAATTTTGAGAAAAAAATTGCTAAGGACTCAAAAGACAATCATAAGGCCTTCTTTAGCTATGTTAGAAACCTGGGAGGAAACTTCCAGATATGCTCAGAATTAGTTCAAAATGATGTGAAAATTACTGAACCTACAGACATTGCCAACATACTGGCTGACAGGTTCAGTGCAAACTCCCCAAAAGGAGAGATATCTATACCAGAGGATTGTAGCCCCCCAAACATCTCTAACGCCCAGGTGAGAACTGCTCTCTCCAAGGCGAAAAACACAGCATCCATGGGACTGGATGGTGTCCCCGGCTGTGTGCTCCACGAACTCAATGAGGAATTAAACCCGCAGTTAGGACAGCTGTTTAATCTTAGCCTCACCTCAGGATACGTACCCAAGGAGTGGCACACGGCAACTGTGGTCCCACTTCACAAAGGCGGTGCCTCCACCGACCCTTGAAATTACCGTCCCATCAGCTTGACAAGCCTGATCTGCAAAGCCATGGAGAGGATCATAATGGAACTCATAAATAAAGACATAGGGAACTTGCAGACTTTGGATCCAACCCAGTTTGGCTTTGTAAAAGGCAGATCATGCCTTTTAAACTTGGTTGACTTTTTCGAAACTGTCACCAAGGCCATTGATGAGGGAAAGGCAGTCCATA
Source organism: Protopterus annectens (assembly GCF_019279795.1). Taxonomy (NCBI): domain Eukaryota; kingdom Metazoa; phylum Chordata; order Ceratodontiformes; family Protopteridae; genus Protopterus; species Protopterus annectens. The sequence goes on from NC_056731.1 coordinate 858,603,365, forward strand.
CAGCCTACCTCGACATGGCAAAGGCTTTTGACACAATACCCCACTCAGGTATCATTGAAAAACTCATCAGCTTAAATGTAAACCCATACATCACAAGATGGGTTGCAAACTGGCTAAGTGACAGAACCCACAGGGTCAGAGTTGCTGGCGCCATGTCAGACTCAAAGCCTGTCACAAGTGGTGTCCCACAGGGCTCAGTCCTGGGCCCACTCTTGTTCGGCATCTACTTTTCTGAAGTACAAGCAAACACAGGAGGGTTATGGCTGACAAAGTTTGCAGATGACTGCAAACTGGGCGCCATAGTCGAAAACACATCAGACACAGATATCCTTCAGAAGGGTCTCACAGAAATGGATAACTGGTGCCAGAGCCATGGCCTAAAGTTAAACGCCAAGAAATGCATAGTCATACCCTTCGGGAAAAACAAGGTTACCCCTAGCTACCATATAGGTGGCAATCCACTGAGCACAGAAGAAGTTATCAGGGATCTGGGGACCCAGGTTGACAGTAACCTTTCGTTTGACACTCACGTTGCTAAAGTAGTTAGGAAGACCTTCTACATTGCCCACCTGATCATGAAGGGATTCACATCTAGATCAAGGGAGGTCATCGTCCCCCTGTACTCATCACTCATCAGACCAATGATTGAGTACAATGCCCCATTCGGAATGTATCTGACCCAACACCTGCAGCAGCTGGAAAGGCCCCAAAAGTTCCTCACCAAAAGGATAAAGGGTCTCAAAAATATGTCTTATGCTGCCCGACTGAAAGAACTCCAGCTCTATTCAGCCGCTTACCGCTTGCTCAGAGGTGACCTGTGCCTGACATACAAGGCCATGTCAAACCCAGATTTGATGAACATGCTTCACCTCAAAAAATCTAGATCCCTCAGAACTACAAGGGCGGGAGACTTAAACCTTGACACGGTTATTAATAGGACGTGCTGGAGGGACAGATTCATCACCCAGAGACTCCCTATGCTGTGGAACAAAATCCTGGTACATGTGAAGCAGAGCACCTCGCTGGCCTTGTTCAAGAGAAATCTTGACCAATGGATGGGAGATCGCAGATATACCCCAGGGATTACCTCAGTGTCACTGCTTGACAGAGGCACAGCAAAATAATGGGCATAGTTTTCTTCAAACTAAAGGGGTGGCGAAAGCCACAAAACTCTGGGCTAGGCTTATAAATGCCCTTGGGCAGATAGCCTAGTATGAACCTATGAACCTATAAATGTAAGGCCTGCAGGTTTATACGTATAGGTAAAAAGTTTGTACACCCTATGCTGAATTTTGTTATCGAGACTTCCCTTTATACGGACTGTCTAACTAAGGACTTGATCTATTTTGCATACTGCGTGGTATGCCTATTACGTAAGGAAAGCTAACAGACGCTTGAAAGATAGAGTGCTAGAGCACGTTAATGACATAAAAAATATGAAAACTATGAATGCCCTAGCCCAGCATGTACTGGACAAGGGACAGAATCACAGCTTTAATTTTTTAGTATTAGAAGTCTTGGTCACAAATTCAAGAGGGGGAGACTTTAAGAACTTAACTGAGGTGAAAGAGCAAGAGTGGATTATATGTTTGAAAAGTAATAAGTCCCCCAGGCTTAATGACAGGGTCTCTTTGAGACCAGTTTTGAAAGCACAACACCTTACACATTAAAGGTTTCTTTGTTTGTTGCAACCTGTCTGAGTGAATGAGATGCCTTAATTAATACTGCATGCTGATTGGGCTTTTATTAGTATAAAAGAGTTTAGGCTGTGTGTGGTTTTACGTCTGAAGAAGCAGTTGTATAATAGACTGTGAAAGCGCTTACCATTTTTTTATTGCTTTTATTGTTTTATGGTAAATTAAAGTTTTTACAGCACTCCAGCCATGGTATACTCTCTTTCTTTTTTTGGAATTTACTTGGACTGTTTGAACAGAGAGTATTTGCCAATTTCTGGATTCTTTACTGTTATTGTGTTTATGTATTGATATGTCCCGCAGGGCTTCTCCTGCTGTCCTCCATCTGGACAGGTATATAAAGGTGGTATGCAGAGCAACTTCTCTAATACCTATGCTATACTTTCCATGTTTCCTTAGCTGCTCATACATACTGTAGTTCATTTCTCTGATTTACTGGCAAAAACTGTGCAAGTCATTGGTCTGTCATCTTTTTTTTCTGGCATCCATTTTTATGCAAGGCGTTGTGAGTTGTAGCCTTAATAACGGTCTCGTTTGTGCTTTGCAAGGATATCTTCTAACACTGTCTGTGTCTAGTCTACTGTTAGGTATATTGGTTGAGTTGTATGTGCATGTGCAACTGCTTCATATATCACCAGCAGGCCTACCTGTGGAGATTCCCTCTCCTGACTTCCATTTTTGCCAGCTGTTCAGTGATTTTACTTGAACTGTAGATCCATGTCAAACTTTGAATTCTTCTTGTTCTTATAACCTTCCTTTTTTTAACCTATGAGTACTGTATTCTCTAGTACGATAGGGTTTTTCCTCCACCACCTCATCTATTTTTCTGGCTTGCTGTTTTCCCATAGGAAGCCTCAGATCAATGTTTTTTTTCAGGAGATTAATACTTTTCGGTCATGATCTAGCTTCTCCTTTCTGACTGGCATGAGTTTGTGCCTGGCTGTGGTATGTATCCTCATCCCATGTACACATTCTTAGCCTATTGAATACTTTGGTCAACAATTATTGTCTAGTACCTTTCAATCCTGGCTGTGCTGGGTATCTTTGCGCCATGTACATATTTGCAGCTCCCCTGGTTGTCCATATGGTATTTCATTATCCTTTGGAAAGCTGTTTTCTTTCAACCCATGGTCTAGCTTCTGTCTGCTGATTTGCACAAGCATCCCAAAACCACTTCCATGGTATTTAATTCATAGTTGTGTCTGTCTCTGTTATAGTATACTTGCCTTTAGCCATCTAAGACTTCCACACAATTTTCATGTTCCATTTGAGAGCCTGTGATCTTAGTCTATTCAACTCTAAACTGAGTGTTATATAGTTTCAGTTTTCCAAAACTGTGCAGAAACTTTATCACATTCTAGACTTAGGACAGAGCTTTGCCTCTTTTGCCATGTCAGCCTGTGACTTAATGGATCTTGTGGCTGTAATCATTAAGTGGGCATCTTCTGCACCTTAGATTATACTACTACCAGCTTGTGTCATAAAAGAGTTTTCTGTCCAGGATTCTGTGCTTTTCAGGTTTCTCCCCTGTGGAGTTCCACAGCTAATCGTTTAGCTTAGGACTCTGTCCTAAAAGTGAAAGATATGAAAATTCCACCATTAGATACAAAAGTTATGTATATACCATAGCAATAACTCTGTGTTGGCAGTTTCATAGCCTTCAACATTTTCTCTCCCTCCTTTTCTGACCTTTGGGTTTAGAGAAGGCTAATGTAGTATTTTTCTTGTGTCCACTTTTCCTAATGCTATGCCCTTGCATGCTTTAAATATCTAGATTTGAGTCCTCAGTCTCTGTACATTGTGGTTAAAAGTGGGGGATCTAGGATGACAGGGAAAATTTTATGAGCTAGACTGACTATACATACATACATACAAATGTTTCAAGCACAGGCTTTAATGCCCTTCTAGCTTGCCAGTATACCAAAACACTTGTTCCCATAATAAATGTCCAGGCTGTTCTTAAAAATATCTAAACTAGTACTTGCTTTAATGAAATTTGGTAGTCTGTTCCATGCATCAGCTACTCTGTCAGAGAACCAATTAGTGCACTTCTCATTCCTATAGAATATTCTACACAGGCTACCTGATGATTCTCTAGTACTTTTTGATAACCCCAAACATTCCCAGAGGTAGTTGTCCCTAAATGCCATATATACCTGAATAAGATCTCCTCTTAAATATCTGTAAGACACACTGTACAAGTTCAGATATTTTAGTCTTTCATAATAACTTAGATTTTCATGTCCATGGATGCCCTTGGTATATTTCTGCTGTACTCTTTCCAGTTTATTCATGCTTGTTTTCCTACAGGGTTTCCATATTGTTATTCCATACTCAAGTTTGGTTCTAATGTAACTAACAAACAATGACTTCATTATGTTTGATTTCCTATAAATCTTTTTATACAACTTATAGTTCTATAACTATCATTAGCCAATTGGTTGATACGATTAGAAAAACTCATAGCTGAATCTATCCATATACCCAGGCCCTTAAATGAGTCTACAGTTTCAATCACTGTGTGCTGTATTAAATATTCACCTTAAAATTTATATCTCCCAAATCTCATATGCTTAGTTTGTGCTGTATTTATCAACATATTATTCTCCTGTACCTTTTTTTTCTCCGACAGGTGAGGGATATGAAACCACTGAGAGGCATAGCTAGGGTTGGGCAAATAGGGCAGCTGCCCCAGGTGTAAAGTATTAGAGGACACGATCAGCAAATCCCAGTCGGTTTTCAGTGCATTACCAGTTGATGCTACATTTACAATGAGAAGTGAAGAGGTATAGTACTTCATGTCTTCAATACATCTTAGGCATTCTATTTTAACATTTTTTTCTAACTTTCATAGTTGTTGAGATATATACATTTGGTTACAAGTAGATTGCAAAAGTAAACCTATACTATCACACCAACAAGGCCAGATGGCGTGACAGATACCTAACCCAAGTTTTATTCCATTTCTAGAGTAGGCTGCACCTGCCTGCCAAGCAGAGTAATTCCTTAGCAACCTTTAAAACTGTTCTGGATGATTAGATAGATGATCACACATTTTCACCAGTAATATGTAGAGAAAGTCTACTTAATGAGGGGCACAGCTAGTTTCTAATCACTGTGGGAGATGTGGCTGAGCTTCTTGATGGTCAGTTTTGGCCAGAAGCTTAGTAAGAACTTATAAACATATAAACCTATGCATTTCTCAGGAATTTAGCTCAGATGAAAGCTGTCCAGATTTGTTGGTATCATGACAGGAGGTGTGACTTTCTACTCAGGCTAGGTGATAATGAGTTAAATTACCAACAGATCCTTAATTATAAACTAGCTGTCACATTATAAAAAAAGGAAAACTTTATTTGTACCGATCACTCCTAAAGGCTTGCATGGACTACTGATAACATCTAAACTGTTAAGAAATAAGCAAATAATGTGCATCTAAAATCTAGAAAGTTACAATTTAGTAACAGATGTTGAAAATGTATTGCTAGTATTAAAGACATTTTGCAAAATAGTCAAGAAAAAAGTGCAGTACAAATGGGTGAAGTAGTACTGCAGGCTTTTGTTAAAGATATATTAATATTTAGCTTAATGAAGACATTATTAAGTAATTTATAAAATCTGTATCAACTACCAAAATAGGCAACCAGATTAAAAAAGAAAACACAAAATGAATATAATAAAGTAAGGGCTCAGGACTGGACTGTATAACTTCAAAGATCTATAAGTTATGCCACAGAATATTATTTGTTAAAAAAAAAAAGTTTTCTTCGATGTCCAAGGCAGATGTAATACCCCTGCATTGTGGAAATACATGCTAACAGTTACTATAATAAAGCAGGATAAAGATCCTAACTTATATTCTTATAGGCCTATCTCTCCATTAAATATACATTTCAAAATATCGATGTCCATCACTGTCAGATAGATCAAAAATATTATTACCTTCTCATATAAATAAACACAGGACAGTGTTAAAAGGGGTCTATATTAGAACATCGAAGTTTCAAAACTTCGAATGTTCTAATATCAACCCCTATTCAGTGAAAACTTAAAATATCGAAGCAACAGAAAACCAAATTTTTTCCTAGGGAAAGAAGTTGGTTGTCCGTTTCTGTTGCTTTGGTATTTTCAGCGCTGTGGTGGAAAGTTACGGGTCGGGTTTGGGTAAGTGTGCCATTGAGTGTGGGTTAGGGTGCGGGTTAGGTATGTGTGCAATTGTGTTGACGTGAGGGTTAGGGCAGGTTAGGTGAGTTAGGGTTAGGGTACGGATCAGGTAAGTGTGCGATTGTGTGGACATGAGTGTTAGGGTTAGGGGGCGGGTGAGGTGAGTGTGCGATAGTGATGGACTTTAGGGTTAGGGGTTGGGTAAAGGTAAGTGGATAGTTAGTGGTGTGTGTATAGTTTAGTGTAGGGTTAGGTGTAAGATTTTAGGTGTATGTGTGTGGATTGCTGTTTTTAGTGTGCTTGTGATGTGTGTATGTGTTTTAGAACAGTGAATTTTTTCCCTAGGAAAAAATTCATTGTTCTGTATGTTTGATGTTTTCAGCTTTCACTGAATAGGGGTCGATATTAGAACATTCAACGTTTTGAAACTTCGATGTTCTAATATAGACCCGTTAAAAGAATATTAACGGTAGCAGAGTTTGTGGATATGAACTCAGTGGAAATGGTGGTTATGAATCTAGATATTGAGAAGACATTTGGCTCTATGACTTGGAAACATTTATTCTTCTGGAAAGTTATGGCTTTCCAAACGTTTACATAAAACCAATAAATATGCTGCATAGTAACTTGCAAGCATATTAAGTTAGGAGTTCTTCATTACACGCAGCAAGCATAAGTAAGGGAAGCAATCAGAGTTGTCATCTTTCTTTTCCTCTCTGCCAGAGCAATGGAACTGTGACAATAGGAGGTACTGCCAGCCATGCCAGGAGAAGTAGGGCAGTGGATGTATGACTTGTACCAGCACAGCTAGCTGGAATTTTTTTAAATAATTGTATGTCATTTGTATATCAATCTGATTTGCACAGATGCTTATGCTGAAAATGTATTTTGTCAGTTTGCTTATGTTAAAATGTATCAACAGTGCACCCTACTGGAATGAAAAGAAATGTACATGTATTATTGTAACTGAATTAAATGTATATGTTTTAATTGAGAATACTGGGACAGCAAAGGTTCATAGATTAGTACTAGGCTAAAAGCCCTTGTGGGCCATTTTAAGTCGAGCAAATTACCTCATGTAAGAATCAAACCCTGCACCTTGTGTCTGTAAAGTAAATACCTTAACCATTGTGCCAACCTCCCACCCCTTAACCAGCTAGCTTACTTTAAGAAAAATAAGGAAAATGTAAATGAGCTGTTAAACCATTAAAACGGTACCCCACAGAGCCAAACTGGACTGGAGACTGTGGGTCTGGAAGAAGCCTTAGTTCATTAGCCCAGTAAAAAGAGGGGAATCCCCAGGCACTGCCCTAAACATTTAGATATGCATTGTAGCCATCTCTGTTAAATTCCTGTCTCAGCTTCAAAGGGAAATACTTTGAGAACCTAGAGTCAGGTGATCAGATGAGGTCATTCTGCAAGCCATCTGGGATATTATAGTTTACAGGGAGTAATCTCTGAGTAGTAAATATTCTGTTTTGGGAAACCTGAATAGAAAGACTGCTCATGTATTTCATTCTGCCTTGCTCTATCAAGTAAGTTATTAGGGAATAGAAATTCTCCTAGATTCAGTCAGGAATATAGTGAAGCTTAATTTAGAGACTGTTTTTCTTTGTTTGTATGAGTCTGTCCATCAATGTTATTTTCAATATTTCCTGTCAGTTGAACTCTGTGGTTTACTGTAGATATATAATTTTCTTGTTCTTTTATTATTTATTATTTATTATTAAATATATTTAAACTTTTCATTGGGGCTGGTCCTTTTTAGAAATTATTTAGCTTTAAGGGTATTTGCACATATTTATTTGGTGATAACTCTGTCCACTACAGAAAACATTGCTGGTTGGTCAACATTACCATTTGTATCATTATTAACTTCACTCAGCATAGTTGGATACCCTTTTAAGAGCCTTATAGTAACTGATGGGTGGCAGTGAATCTATCTTATAGTCTGGGCAAGGTTGGCAGAGTGGATAATCTGTGGCAGCCTTTCCCAGTTGTGTGTGTGTGTGTGTGTGTGTGTGTGTGTGTGTGTGTGTGTGTGTGTGTGTGTGTGTGTGTGTGTGTGTGCGTGTGTGCGTGTGTGAAAATTAAATCTCAGAGTGTGTGTGTCAGCTACTTGGGGCAGTGACATGAAGCACTGGTTTCACAGTGCCAGTGGGAGCCTTATTGGGTACCTGGGGAGAGACAGATAGAGACACCCAGACCTTGGGCTGTGTGTGTGCACTATGTGTTGTTAACGGAAATTGTGCTTGATGCAGAGAGGTCTGCATCTGGAAATACTGACTGTACCTATTTATATAACAAGTCCACATCACTCTCCAGTGTCAGTGGTGAGGATTTAGTTTCCTTGATTACTGGCTTAGAGTGAGAACATCTTATATTGGTGAGCAGTAGTGGGATATTAATTTAACTCCTGTAACCTGTAAGCAGTTGTCACTAAAAAGGTGTACTCTCAAGCAGCCACAATGTAGGCATTCAGAGTTTCATATCACAATACTTTGATTTATTTACTTTTTGTTAGCTTAGTCAGGGAGAGCAGGCAAGGATGGCAGCAGAGGATTATGTCAACCTGACAAGGAACCAATTGGCTGAGACGTGCCAAGCCAAAGGACTGCTGCATGCCAGCCTGATTTAAGGGAAAATTATTGCAGACTTAATCACACCTGCAGAACAGCCCAGCTACCAGGAAGACAACCTGTCTGGCATTGGGGATGTACAGCTCTCAGAAACAGAACAGTTCAACTTTTCCTCAGAGGACTTAAAAATCCATCTGGAGTTAAGACACTTGAACTGGAGACCAAATATTTGGAATTAAAATCAACAGAAAAACTATGGCATTTGGAGGTTGAAGAAAATGAGAGACTGTGGCATTTGGAGGCCGAAGAAAAGGAGAAGCAGCATCAACATGAGAGGGATATACTTATTCTTCACCAGGGTCATGGAGGTAATGGGGAAGGGAATAACCGAATCCCAGAAGCAGTAAAGGTCAGCAAATTTCTTCCATAATTTACAGAGAGTGATAATTTTGATACTTTTATTCATATATTTGAAAGGATATGTAAACAGTATAATGTAAAGGCTATGGGTACAGTTCCTGACCCCCTTACTCCATGGTAAATCTGTAACTGCTGTTTCGAAATTGTCTGATACTGATTGCTTAAACAATGATACAGTTAAACTATGATACAGTTAAGAAATGCTTTTGGGATGTTTTAAGTTAACACCTGAAGCTTACAGAAAACAGTTCCATGAGCATAGACACAAGGCAGATGAAAGTGTGCGTGATTATATTACTGAGTTAAGCATTTATTTTCATAGGTGGGTGAGTGGGTGTCAGGTCACCACTTTTCAAGAGCTGGCAGACATTTTGGTGAGGGAACAGGCCCTTAGCACTTTGTCTGAGGACATGTGAATCTGGTTGTCAGACAGAGAATACAACTCTACAGATGAGCTGAGGAAAAAAGGGGATCTCTGCTTAGCAAGCAGGGCATCACAGCACAGGAAAAGGATAGCCAGTGCACATGGATGTAAGGGAACCCATGGTGGGCAGCCTAAACCGCCCCAACAGAGTCCTCCAGTAACAGGGAAAGCCACTAGTTCAGGTACACATCCAGAATCAAGAGTTAAATGTTTTAAGTGTAACCAATGGGCCATGTAGCATATAGATTTCATGGAGGCAAGGCAGGGAACAAAAGATGGGGGAGCTAGCAATTGGACATAGCAGAATGCCAGTGGTAAGTTGTCTGGAGACAACAGGGTTACCAAACTACCACCAGACTTTGTATCCTATCTGGTGAATGGAAAACAGGCCACTGCCAAGAGAGACACAGCCTCTGATATAGTCATTGTGAAGCCTGCAGTGGTTAAAAGGAGCAGTACTTGGTTGGATAGTCCACTCCAGTCAGAGCTTTAGGAGGGATCACATTCCATATGCCTTTGGCCAGGGTTAACCTTGACTGAGAGCATGGAAAAGGAAGCAAGCAAGTATGTGTAAAACAAAATCGGCACAACCAACTGGTGAACACAAAATGAAAAACGGAGCCAAGAACAAACAGACACCACTGAATTTTAATTAAAAACAATAAAAAGTGATAAAATGTAGTAACACTGACAACTCCTATTAAGACAGACATGTGGGTCTGGCAAACTGGGGGAGACACAGACAGAGTGCATCCCTGAAGCTAGGACTGGTGATTTGGCTAATTCAGGGAGGGAACTACCCTGTAGCGGTGAGCATGAAGATGAGCCATGGCCACTGATAGGTACTGATGTTCCCTTTGACAGAGTGACTGCAAGGGCAGAGGTGAGTAGTAGTAACCAGCCTGACAGTGAGGCATTGCTGTTAGAAGACACCAGACTTCCTGTGGAAGGGGAGCTGGGAAAAGTCACAAAGCTAGAGATGAGACAGACTCAGCTCTTAAACCTTACATTACAAGGCTTGAGGGAGGTAGCTAGGGAGGTGCCTGATTCTCAAGGAAAAAGGGAGTCTGTATACTGGAGCAAAGGGCTACTGTATAGAGAGTGGACCCCTGAGGGAGGGCTAGAAGGTGAGGTAATACAGCAGTTGATAGTGCTGCAGCCTACCATCTGGCACTTTTTAGACATAGCCCATTACATTCATTTTGCAGGTCATATGGGCATAAAGCTTATCAAGAGAGATATTATGCAGAACTTTTATTGGTCTGGGATTGCCAGAGATGTAACCGGGTACTGCAGGATCTGTGAGCAGTGCCAAAAAGTAGACAAGGCAGGAGACAAGGTCAAAGCTCCTTCAGTGCCTTTGCCTGTGGTTGAGTCACCATTTTAGATGGTGGCTATGGCTATTGTGGGACCTTTGAGTACCCCAAGTTCCACAGGGAAGAAGTATATCCTAGTGGTAGGTAGAGTATGCTACTAGATACCCTGAGTTGATGGCTCTGTCACCCATCGAGGCAGAGAAGGTGGCAAATGCTTTGCTACAGATTTTCAGCAGGGTAGGCTTCCCAAGAGAAATGCTGACTGAAAGAAGTGCCAATTTCATGTCAGACTTGCTGGCCTGTCTGTGGGAGCACTGTGGGGTGAAGCACCTAAAGACAACCCCCTACCATCCCCAGTCTAATGGTCTTGTGGAGAGGTTAAACATTACAATAAAGACCGTGCTACAGGCATTTGCACACTTGTTTAAGAGACAGAGTGGGGCAAATACTTGCTGCATCTGTTGTTTGCTTACAGAGAGGTGCTCCAAGAATCCACAGGCTTTTCACCCTTTGAGTTGCTGTATGGGCATAGGGTGAGGTAACCTTTAAATCTGATCGTGATGAGTGGGAGGGTGAGTGTGAATCCCACAAGAAGTCTGTTGTGCCCCATTTGCCTAAACCTCAGGACAAGGCTAGGGATCTCATGGGCTTTGCCCAGGAGAACTTGGCAGGAGTCTAACAGCAGCAGTATAACAGGAATGCTCAAGCCAGAGAGTATGTTGTGGGACAGCAGGTGATAGTGGTCATTCTGTCAGACACAATAAGCTGCAGTCAGCTTGGGAGGGACCCTTCAAAGTGGTAAGGAAGGTCAGTGATGTTAACTACATGGTAGAACTGTTAGGCAGGAGGCAAGGGCACAAATTGTTCCATGTTAAAATGATGAAGTCTTACCATGATATGGAGGCCTTTGTGCTGTGGATGGCAGGAGGAGTCTAAGGAGGATCTGATGACTGATCTCCTCAGTGAAGCTCGGACTGAGACCTCAGTGGAAGGGGTAGCAATGTCCCAGCAGCTATCCCCTACCCAGGTTCAAGAAATGCGAGCAGTGTTACAGGCGTTTGGCGACATGTTAAGTGAGAAACCAGGTTGTACCATCATGTGGATAAAGGGTCCCTAAGACTTATCAAGCATGTCCCTTACAGGGTGCCTGAGCGAGTCAGACAGACTCTGAGGGAGGAGATACAGGAGATGTTGGAATTGGGGGTAATCCAGGAGTCCAGAAATCCCTCGGCCTCCCCAGTGGTGCTGGTAGCAAAGGAGGATGGCAGCACCAGGTTCTGTGTGGACTACAGAAAACTAAATAGTCACGCAGTGTCAGATGCCTACCCCATGCCTAGGACAGGATAAGTCTTAGAGAAGCCGGGTGGGGCTAAGTATCTGACCACTATTGATCTGACCAAGGGCTACTGGCAGGTGCCTGTGACTCCCAACACTAGACACAGGTCAACCTTTGTGACTCCTTTCGTCTTGTATGACTTCATGAAGATGCCCTTTGGGATGAAAAATGCCCCAGTGACTTTCCAGAGGCTGGTAGATCGTATCGTAGCAGGAGATTATGCCCTTGCTTACTTGGATAGTATTGTCATCTATGGCCTTGCCTGGCAAGAGCACCTTCAGCATGTCAGGGAGGTGCTGGGCTGATTGCAAAGAGCAGGGTTGACCATTATACCTAGTAAATGTCAGGTGGGTATTCCAGAGGTCTCTGACCTGGGACATAGAGTTGGGGGTGGTAAGATCAGACCAGAACCTGCCAAATTGGAAGCCAATCAGGCATGGCCTGTCCCCCTTACCAAAAAGCAGGTGAGGGCATTCTTGGTGACAGTGGGGTACTGTAGAAAGTTTGTCCCCAATTATAGTACCATAGCTGCTCCCCTCACAGACCTGACCCAGAAAAACAGGCCAGATAAGGTAGTGTGGAGCCCAGCATGTGAGCAGGCATTCTAGAAGCTTAAAGGAGCTTTGGGAGGACCCCCTATGTTAGCCAGTCCAGATTACAGCAAATAATTTGTTGTGCAGGTTGATGCTTCAAAACATGGGGTGGAGGTTATACTTAGGTGGAGGTTGTACTTAGCCAGGTTTCCTCAGAAGTAGAAGAGCACCCAGTGGTATATCTCAGCCATAGACTCCAACCCAGGAAGGAATGTTATGCAGCTGTTGAAAAGGAATCTCTAGCCATAGTGTGGGCACTGCAGAAACTTCAGCCATATCTGTATGGAAGGAAATTCACTGTAGTTACAGACCACAGTCCCTTAACATGGCTACACAGAGCCAGCCAGCAAATTAACAAGTTATTAAGGTGGACCTTAGGATTGCAGGTAAATGACATGACAGTACAGCATTGCCGTGGGGTCAGCAATGCCAAAGCAGATGGGCTGTCAAGACAGGGAATGAGATAACATATTCCCACATAGGCTTATTTCTCTCAAGCCACATTTCTCAAGGGTCACTTGAAAAACTAATTGAGTCTTCAAAGGGAGGAGAGCTGTGATGATAGGGGGTGCTGCCAGCCATGCTAGAAGAAGTAGGGCAGTTGATTATGACTTATGTCAGCACAGCTGGCTGGAATTTTTTAAATAATTATATGTCTTTTGAATATCAAACTGATTTGTACAGATGCTTGTGCTGAAAATGTATTTGTGAGGTTTGCTTGTGTTAAAATGTATCAACAATGCACCCTGCTGGAATGAAAATAAATGTACATCTATTATTGTAACTGAATTAAAGTATATATTTTAATAGAGGATGCTGGGACAGCAGAGGTTAATCAGCTAGCTTACATTAAGAAAAATAAGGGACATGTAAATGAGTTATTAAACCATTAAAACATCACCCTACAGTGCTGAATAGGACCAAAGATGGTGGGTCTGGAAGAAGCCTTTGTTCATTAGTTCAGTAAAAAAATGGGAAGCCCCAGACACTGCCATGAACATTTAGATGTGTATTGTAGCCATCTATGCTAAATTCCTGTCTCAGCTTCAAAGCGGGATACTGTGAGAACCTACAGTCAGGTGACCAGATGAGGTCATTATGCAAGCCATCTTGAATATTATATTTTACAGGGTGTAATCCTTGAGTAGTGAGTATTCTGTTTTGGGGAACCTGACTAGAAAGACCGCTCACATATTTCATTGCGCCTTGCTCTATCAAGTAAGTTATTTTGGAACTACTATTCTCCTAGACTCAGCCAGGAATATAGTGAGGCTTAGTCTAGAGATTGTTTTTCTTTACTTGTATGAGTCTGTCCATCAATGTTATTTTCAATATTTCCTGTGATTTGAACTCTGTGGTTTACTGTAAATATGTGTTTAGTATTTTCTTGTTCTTTTATTATTTATTATTAAATATATTTAAATTTTTCATTGGGGCTGGTCCTTTTTAGAAAATATTTAATCTTTGAGAGTATTTTAGCTTCACTTAGCCTAATTGGATACCCTTTTAAGAGCCTTATAGTAACTGACTGGTGGCAGTGAATCTATCTTATTGTCTGGGGAAACTTGGTAGAGTGGGTAATCTGTGCCAGCCTTTCCCAGGTCTGTGTGTGTGTGTGTGTGTGTGTGTGTGTGTGTGTGTGTGTGTGTGTGTGTGTGTGTGTGTGTGTGTGTGTGTGTGTCTGTGTGAAAATTAAATCTCAAAGATTGTGCGTATTAGCTTCTTGGCGCACGGACACAAAGCACTGATTTCACACTGCCAATAGAGAGGCTTATTGGGGACCTGGGCAGAGACAGATTGAGACACCCAGACCTCTAGTTGAGTGCATGCCCTGTGTGATATTAAGGGAAATTGTGCTTGATGCATACAGGTCTGCATCTGGAAATACTGAGTGTCCCCATTTGTATTCCAAGTGCACATCCCTCTCCAGTGTCAATGATGAGTATTCAAGCTCCTTGATTACTGGCCCAGCGGGGGGACATCACAGGACCCGATAGCAAAGTCATTAAGAGAAAATAGTAATATAGAGAGATATTTGAACTAAATGACATTGTAAAATCAAATATTTTATTTGCAGATGGTATTTTTTTATTTAATTTAGGCATTTATTTACAGGGTAAACCCAATTGAAAAAGTGTCCCTTTTCAGGAGTGACCCAAGAGCACTGTCTTGTTAAGCAACTTGCTCGGTGTCATGCAGTAGGCAAATGTAAGTGAAAGGAATCAAACCCAGTACAGGAAATAACTTGTTAATAGCTCAAAATTTTATTCTGCTGTGCTGCCAGACAAATTAACAATTTGTGTGATTTTGAACAAATCACTTAACCATACAGTGCTCCCTGGCAGAGTCTGAAAAAAGGTCTACGTGGAGCAGTGCTCTACTAGATATACAAATGCATACGACCGAATGAATAAATAAATAAATGAATGCATTTACACACAAATACATATATGCATATAAAATTAATTGAAAGTTCTTAAATTAGTAAGCGAGTAAAATTCTACTCATTTTGAAAGCATTTCTTTATTTTGGGTTCTAACAGCTCCCACGTTTGGCATTTTGAATGGACTGTGGTATAAAATTAATAGCCAAGTTGAAGCATGTTCTGTATAAGCCTCTTTTATGAATTTCTGCTAAAATTGTATAATTCCTGCACTAATATGAAGAGGCTTCTCTTCTGCTACTTTACAAATGTACACACTTTCATTGCTCATCCTTTAAGGCATCATTACTTTTGTCTATAGGGTTTCCCTAATAATTGGAGGTATAAGGAAGTTATCCCACTTCCTAACAATGACATATATCTAGTGCAGAGTCTTATTGATCCATTTTTTATTGGTATGACACAACATTTTAGAAGACTATAACAGTATAAGTCAAAGCACAGGCTGAGGCCTGTCGCTTACCCAGTGACCCATTATCTTGCTTTAGAAAGGGACACAATTCTACTGCAGCCTGTTGTACTTTTATCAGCACTGTCGCTAGAGTAGTGTATGAAGGTAAACTGACAGGGATGCTGTTTGTGGACACTTTAAGTCATGCAATATTACTAACAGAGCTGACATTTTTTTTGTCCATGCCAGGGCTACCAGCTGCTCCCCTCCACCCAGACTTACTCTGGTTTGCTGGGCCTGATCTTGAATCTTAAGGGTATTCTAGGGGCTTGGCTCCATCTGAGGGGATTTTTTTATGTCATACCCACTCCCTTTCTTCAACCCTCCACTCTCATTGATTATGGCCAAGGGCAACTTCCCTCTTTGGACCACTCCTCCCCTTACGGAGCATATTAGTAATCAACCTTCTCCCAGAGAAGGGCATTCCCATCCATTCCAAGCCAATAATAAAACCCCAGGTCAGCTGGGCTGTAGTCAGAGCTTTATTCCTCTATGCCGCTGGAATAGCTCAACAGAGCTGACATTTTGATAGCTTAAGTGCATTGATACTTGACTGATTTGGAAGTTACATGCACAGGAGAGCTGTTTGAATATGAATTGAAAGTCACTTGCCCTAAAGATGTAGGTACCTCAGGGTGTGCACCTGATAACTTCTGCTACTTACTGTACATTTTAATGGAACTTTCACCTGTGAATAAACTAATATACATTGGTGATATGACCATCTTGGCTTCTGACCGTTCTGCCCATCTGTACAACTTTGAAGTGCACAGTTATGCAGTGGGCTACAGGAGATGAGCCTGGTGGTTACTCTTGCGAAAACAAAATTCATGCTGTTTCATACCTATAAAACACAGTCAGGTAAAGAAAAAAACTGTGGCATCCCTGCACCACAGGGAAATTGTGAAAAATCAGTATAGACTTTCAATTAGTTGTGTGAAATAGGATGACATTGACCTTTCTCTTGTCATATCCATAGGACAACCACCATCATACAATCACTGCTTTATACTTCTAGAGGTAGTAGGTATTTTAACAAGGGAGACAAGTGAGACTATGGTTAAAGGAGTATCAGTTCCTTTAGTGCAGCATACCCTTAATGTTGAGGCTATAACCTCCATTGGTAATTTACAAATTACACATTTAACTTAACACTAGATCTGCATATTCATTATTGGATCACTGCAAAATGAACATCCTTCCTAAAGTAAAATAGCTTATATCTGAGCTTCTTGCTTGTTAACCTTATCTTTTTACAGATCTTTCTGTAGAACCATTGTCTGTCAAATCAAAGCAAGAAACTTGAGGTCTAGTGTTTTCAGAATTAAAACTCAAGTAACATTCTCTATCAGCATCAATCCCTAATTGCTGTGCATTTTCAGAATGTCTATTCAGTTTTGCTGGCTGTTTTTGTCTCTTCTTGCTCTTTGTATTTCAAAGCTTATGTCTTCAAAGTGTTTTGACATATGTTCATGACATCTTCGGGAAATGTTACTGGCATAATTATTTATAAAACACCACTGGACTGGACTGGACTCCTACCCTCAAAGACAAAGGAGTAGCTGCATTTCAATTTTTAAAGAAACAAAATCAATTTGAATGTCATTTTTATGCCTTGACATATATAATGGAAAGATCACATTTATACTAAAACATATACTGCTTTTAGATTCCAGTCACACCAGTAGCATTAATGTTTTGATAACTTCTATTTATTTCACTCTGAAGAGAGCTGAAAGCTGCACATTTATTTTCAACTAAACGTTTTGTAAGTATTGCATCTTGACTATTTACAAAGGCCTTTTAGTCCTGAATTCCACTCCAATTTTACATGACAGTATTTCTCTACTGCTTTAAGATTTTCTTATGACATTTTCATGATAAAACCCATTGATAATCCCACTTTCATTTTGTTTTCCCCAGCCTAATTGTTTTAGGAAAAGTAGAGAACAGAATGTCAAATAAGGACCTGACTTCCACTTTCAGTAAAACAGTTAGGCTGGGGAAATTATGCAGATTTTGCTACTAGGTATAGAAATAAGGGGAAATAGTCCTACTTCCTTTAAACAAATATTATTTTTAGTTCACTTTTCATACGAACACTCCAGTAATAAGATGCAGATATATACTGAATGTGCCAACTTGAAAAATGCAAATCACGCATTTTGTTAAACAAATGGCACAACTAGAGCACTCATATGGCTAAATAAGACTACTGGTGGTACCTAGCAGTAGCAGACCATTTCTCTATAACTGCAAGAAGTATTATAGGAGATTTTTCAGAATAATATCAACAATGATATCAACCCACATCAACTAGCTCATACACGCCTTCCCCTAACCCATAAAATGTTGCACAACTCTTCTACCTGCTCTTCTATCTCTTCAGTACTTCATCACTATCTCCCAAATTACCCTCTGCATTCTCAAGACAAAACCTGCTTGAAATCTATAAACCAAAAAACATATGGGACAAAGTCTATACTCATACTACATAGCCAAACAGTGGAACTCTGTCCCATATTCAGTCATAACTATATCTAACCTCCAAGTACTTAAGTCTTCTGTCATAGAGTTTCTCACTAACTCATGGCTATGCCCATGCACCTCATCTGTGTGATCTACATTAACAAACCCTTCACATTCATACTAACCACTCATCATTCTATCTGCATCTTTTAACACCTGTTTGCTTCCCATTCATGGGGGGACTTGTATCTTTTTATGTATTTTTTTTATTTCTTAGTATAATAGACTAGAATTCTAATACTTTTGTATATACACTGATTGTAATATTTAATTGTCATTTTTATTACTACATCACTGGTGTCTCATTGTGCTTTATTGTATCTTATGTATTCCACTTTCAAATTGTGTGTATATTTATTTATTTTTTTTTAATTACGTCTCTACTATTGTTTATTTGATGTTATCTATCTCTCTGCAGCTTTTCTCCCCAGGCCTCCAGTGAAAATGAGCATTTATTACCAAATCAGACTTTCCCGGTAAACAAATGTCAATAAATAAATAAAAAATAATGTGGCATGACCCTCCGCTACAAATGCTCTTAGTTAATAGCTTCTGCTGTAAAGGAGCAACTTTATGTTCTTGTAATATGGTTGACTGCATGAGTGTCTGAACTTGGGAAGCAAGTCCAGTGGCAAAAACAATCTGGTTTCAGGAGAAATAAATAGTACTTTTACTTCTAATGTATTGACAGCTGCGGTGGTACAGCGGTAGCGTTGTTGCCTCACAGCAGGAGGTTCTCCTGTTCGATTCTCGGCTGGAGTGCCTTTGGTGTGGAGTCTGCATGTCCTCCCCGCGGTCGAATGGCCTCCAAAAGACATTTGTGAATGGGTGTGCCTTCGCTGAAGGTTGGGCGTCGGGCTGGTAACTCGGCACCATAAAAAATTCACTGCCAATCATTAGCGGACTGGAGTTCTGCTAAAAAGCCGAAAAGACAAACAACTTCGTATGTATTGACATCTCACTAAAGAGATATCTTAGGCCATTATTTTACCAGTATTTTGAGCAGAAGTTCACTACAGGACCCAAAATGAAAACCAGGTATAAATCAAAATATCAAACACAGCAGTAAATACATATGAACTAGTGGCACTTGGTCATGCCTTTCAAAGGCTACATCTCAGTCCGTCTTGGAGATTTATTTATGAAACTTTCAGGTTACAGCAATAGGGTACTCCACTATAAAACAAACATAACACTGCAATTCTAACCTCAGAGCTTCCAGTGAAACACTTCTTAATGTGACCACACAGCTTTAACTACTTGAAAGCCTGGTATTGTAATCATGGCATATTACTGCTGAAAGAAATGTTTATTCTGGCGACATATAGATGACTTCTACTTCTTGTATATATAGATAACTCAAAATAAGTATTTGTGGGCATTATGTGCTTAATGTACTGTGCAAGACTTCACTACAACACCCCAAAATAAAAGCAGAGTATAATGCAAAATGGCAGATTATGGCAGTTAAGGCACATTAACTAGAGTCACTGAAGCCTGTCTAAATAGGTTCATAGGTGAGTACTAGCCTTACTGCCCTTGAGGGCCATTTTAAGCCTAGCCAGTTTTCGTTTTTGTGCTCGAATTAAGCTATCCAATTTGGTTAAAGATTGGCCTTACCCGGCCCATATTCGATAATTTTATATTACCCCAATGAGAATAACTGTGATTATACCATAGATAATTTGAGGGGCCCATGCATGGGATAATGTATAAGTAGCTGCCTTTGCCCATTATTAGTACAAGGGGAAATCCTGTGGTAAATTTTCTGTGTCCCATCCGTAGATCCAAGTTGTGCTTGAATATGGACAGGGATGAACTTTGTTTAATGTGGATGGGGATCAGTGACTTACCTATGTCTTGGGTGTTAATTTACTAAAGCTGTTAAAAGATTGCAATTCTAACCTCAGAGCTTCCAATGGACCACATCTCTGAATGTGATTCCACAAGTTTAACTGCTGGAAAACACACCATTGTAGCCATGACATATACCGACTGGAAGAAATGAGATGAAACACAGAGGATTTTTACTTTTGATATGATGAGAACTTAGTACACACATTCTGGTCAATAGTTTTACATTTTGTGCAGAGATAAAATAGGTAGAAACCAAGCATAGTGCCAGACTGTGACAGCAAAAGCCATTTAAAATGCTGGATTTACAGGCTGTATATACAAAACTATATGTCTCTGAAGGCAGTTCACAATAAAAAAAAAATCAGAAATGTCTAATAAGTTACTTGTACAGTGTACGGACCTACTGTTCCAGTGAAATTGTCCTTTTCTGAGAGGGTAGAGTACCTTTTACTGAGAAGGAATCACATAACAATAATGGCCATTTTGCTCTTTGACAAATACAGTCCCCCACAGCAAACCATATCAATAAACATTCAAAGTGATCACACATTTGCTCTTTGCTTTTCTACACAGCCTGCCCCATACTCACACAAAAAGGACATCCACTTCTAGCAATCACTTGTTATATAAAATTGCCAAAAGTGGTGGAATAATAGCCACAGTAATATATTTCCATTTCCTGCTATAGAGCACCCCGTTGTGTCAGCAACCATAAAAATAAAAAATTGCTGCAGGCACTGTGTACTGTTTCTACTGCCCACAGATCTGTCAGGTTTCCTGCCAGAAAAATTGCAAGAGCAAACAATCACAGTAAATGTTTGGCAAATTGGAGCTTTCAGAATCTGTTTTCTGTCCCCATTCCCACAAGCCACAACATTGATCACTTTATTGTAATCACTCTAACTACCCTTTGCCATCAGCTGCCCTCCAAATACATAACTACTTCTGGCAATCACCTGTGATTGTCAGAAGTTATAAAGAGTAACTCCCTGTCAGAAGTTAATTGTTGTAAAAGTACAAAAAAAGTACATCTGTTCTGCTCTGGGCAGTGTCTACTATTATCACTACCCACACTTCTTACTAGTTTCCTGCCAGAAAGTAAAATAAAAGACATACATGCAGGAGAAAACCATCCCTAAAGATCCTTCTGTCTGCACTTCCAGTAGTCTTTAGTCATATGAATAAAGATTGAGTGTTAAGCACTGGCATTATTTGGTAAGGGCAACTGATGACAAGAACAGAGACTGCATATTAATAGGATGTGGGTTGGCTACTCATGTTAGCCTTTTGTTATGTTTGTGGCATAGAAATGAGAAGGCATATTAATAAACAGCATGATTGCTCACTTCTAGGCTAATGTTCCCATTGATTGTAATGGGAAGTTACAGGGTATTTATTTGGCTTTACTGTATTTATTTATTGTACTAGCCAAATAATTACTTTGAAGATGTGCTGTGAAAGAGATTTTTTTCTCATTTAAAATCCATCTTTATGCTAATTTACTTTTATTTATTTACATTTCTTTACTGTAGGTGGGCTGGTCAACTAACCATTTTCAGCCACTACCTGGGCTCCCACAGCCGATAAAATACAGAATTAAACGAGTATACAGATAATCATAAAATTGTAGTGAAAAATAGAGTTACATAAAGTCATATCCAACCATTATAGTAAACAAGAAGATTTTGGATTGTAGAGTTACATAGGAGATATACAGACATACACTTAATATCAACAATTACCCAGAAAAAAATATTGATGCAAGAAATTACAGTATTTTAAGAGTTGGAGTAAAAAAAAGTATATATACATTATATACAAAAAACATTTTCTGAGCTGAATGGTTCACTAACTAAATGTTTACAGGAGGGTAAAGTGACAACTGGATCTAGGGAATTCTTACTTATTTTTCTCTAAAGCAGTTGCATTTGGTTTCATCGATAAGATGGTTACGTAGTGATTTTTTTAAAATTCTTGTAAAGTAGTCAGTGTTTTGCTTTCTTTGGGTAGGTGGTTCCAGGTGGCAGGTCCTGATCATGAGAAAGCTTTTTTGCCTATTGCAATTTTAATTCAAGGACAGATGAATATGATATCATCCTCCTCCTGGATATACCTTACAAGGTAAAGTTGCTCCCTGAATGGAAGTGTGGTTCTTAGATGATGAAGTATTCTAGTTTTAATACTTTGTAGAAAAGACAGCTTGAAAGGAAAGAAGACATATTGCTTACAGTTAGCCAGTGGAGTCCTTCTAACAGGTCATAGTGATGGTGTGGGAATCTGCTAGTAATGCAAATCTGAGAATCTTATGCTCTATAATTTGGATTGTTTGGGGGCTCTAGGTAGAGTCTAGTGTCAGCAAGGGTAGGCAGTACTACCTAGTTTGGGGAGTAGGAAATTCTTTACTAAAGCAGCTCTAGCTAATGGAGATAGTAGGTGTGAAATCTTATAGCAAAGTCTGAGTTGTGAGTGATATGGCTTTACTTGTGATGTTATCTATATGAAATGTAATTGTAAAATGAGAGTCAAGACTTTTGCCTAAGTATTTTGTATTTGGAGACAAAACAGACAGTGTTTCCACACTGCCTTTAAGCAAGATGGGTGGTAAGCTTGCCTCTTTATGAGGAGAGGCAAGCCGCTTTACATTGTGTTTTTTTAGGTTAATGAGAAGTTGGTAGTAGACCATTTGCATAATTTAGAAAAAGTAGTTTGTAGCTGTGTTTGTAAATCTTAATGGGTCCTGGTAGATTCCAGGAGTAAAATGTCATCTACATATTAAAGTAAGTTTGAGTGTAGTTTGGTCAACTGTTAAGTGATTGATGAATAGAGAAAACAGGAATGGATAGAGCTTTGGGGTACTCCAGTGTGGAGCTGTCATGAGATGAATAATGGTTACTGTATTGACTTAAAAGGACCTGCATGTGAGGTAGGTTTACTGTAGCAGGCTTGAAAGGATTTGTCTGTGAGGTTGTCTGTAAAGCAATTAATATTGTTGTCTCCAAAGTTATGCCTTTGAGTTTGTAAAGTAAGATTTTATGGTCCACAGAATCAAAGGCATTTGTCATATCAACAAATACTCTGTCTGTCATTAAGCCTCTTATTTATATTATATTAGATGTTGTTTGTAGTTGAATGGAGAGATGTTGTGATGCTGAAGGAATTGCAAAAGCCATGTTGGTGGTCAGATGGCAGGCAATGGCAGCTGGTGTGTTTAAATATTTGATTATATACGAGTTTTTCAAAGATTTTTGCAATTGAAGAGAGGAATAGTCTTTGTAGCCTTTTGGAGAGGCTATCATTTGAAGGCTTGAGGAACACTCACTGAAGTAATGGAGAAATTAAAGAAGTGGGTGAGAGGTTTGGCAACATAATCAGCAGATTTTCTAAGGAAACTAGTGTGAGGGGAACTGAATTTAGCAGGTGTAGACTTTAAACTCTGTAGAAGGATTTATTTTCATTATCAGAGATTTCAGTGAAGTAAAGGGTGGCAGCATATTCTGATATTGGGCATAAATGAAGTGTGATGTTGCTCAATTCTTGTGTGTTAAGATAGGAATGACTTGTACCTTTAAGTAGATGTCTTGTTTATACTTTTTGTAGATGCTGCTATAGGCTAGGAATTAATGATATGTCAGAAGCGTGTGACAGTTTTAAAAGTAAGAAAAAATAACCTCTTATATAGACTAAACTTGGCACCACTGTGCAGTGCTGAGTTTGTTCTTCAATTGCAGTTAATGGGTTAGCACATACTTCCAGTGCTTTCTCCATTATAGGCCACAGAATATGGAACCCTTTCAATATAGCTGCTATGGAACTGGTGACTAGGTTTTTTCTGTAATAAGCTGATATTGCTATTTTAAAGCAAAGCAGAATGCACATGTATAGGAGTTGTTGAATAATAAATGTTGTGTAGTCCAATCTCACCTTCATTTTTACATATGGGGTCGGAGCTGATCCTCTGCTCCGACTCGGCTGATTTACAAGCTCGAAGACTTCTGGTTGGCTCGTGGCTAAGCAGGTATCCTATAGTGCACCAGTACAAACCCCAGATCTCGTGTGTTTATATCACGTTATCGAAAGATGAAAATAGCGAACGCTATTTCATCAAACCTAAAATATCTAAACCACATAATATTGAACATTCAGAACAGCAAATTTTTTTCTTGGGAAAAAATTTGCTGTTCCGAAACACATACACACAGCACAAGCACACCTAAAAAACATCAATACACACATACACTTATAATCCTACAACTAACCCTACACTAAACTATGCATACACTACTATCTATCCACTTACCTTAACCCTAACCCTAAGGTCCGTCACTATCGCACATTCACCTAACCCGCGCCCTAACCCTAACTCACCTAACCTGTGCCCTAATCCTAATAATCACACAATCGCACACTTACCTGAACCCGACCCATAAATCTCCACCACAGCGCTGAAAATAGCAAAGCCACAGAACCGGCCAACCAAAATCTTTCCTTAGGAAAGAATTCAGTGTTCTGCAGCTTTGCTATTTTTAGCGTTCGATTAAAACGGGTCGATGTTAGAACATTCGAAGTTTTAAAACTTCGATGTTCTGATATAGACCCAATCTCGTTTGCCGTGTCGACGAGTTCGGTTGTGCTTCTCTTGGCTCTGGCTAAGTGTTAAAATTCTTCTAATTAAATTTTGTATTACAGTGTTGTAAGGTGATATTATCTTGGGCAGTAGTTTTGTTTGCCCTTTTCGGTGCATTCTTAGATTAAACTTGTTGTTAGTTTGGTATCCTGTTTGCCAGTTTAAAGTTCTTGTAGGCGCCGTTGCGCTTTTTTCCTTATCAGGTAGTTTGTTAGTTGTGGCGGTTTTCCGCTGATAGTTAATAGGTGCTCCTGTTATTCTGTTGTCTTTCTAGACCATTATTGGCAGCTTAGTTTCCTAATCTGATATTGTATTTTTGGCAGGGATCAGCTGGTTATTTACTAAGGGTTGGAGTTCCTCCCTTAGTATGTTAGTTTTTTCTTCTATTTGTTCCACATAGAGTTATATACAGTTTTCTGTGTGTGTGTGTTTTCTGGTCTGTTTAAATTAGAAGACCCAGGTTCTGTCTCACCAGGCTAGGCCTGTTTAAGTTAGAGGATCTAGTCCTCATGATACTTCTTACTGTATGGCTAGGCCCGTATTAGTTACAGGAGCTAAAAATTGTTACCACATAGAGTTATTTACAGTTTTCTGTGCGTGTGCATTTTCTGATCTGTTTAAATTAGAAGACCTAGTTTCTGTTCCACCGGGCTAGACCCATTTATGTTAGAGGACCTAGTCCTCGTGGTACTTTCTTCGGTAGGGCTAGGCCCGTTTTAGTTAAAGGACCAAGTCCTCTTCCCTCATTATTATTCTTCTTCTTCCTTTCGTGTGCGTGTGTGTGTGTGTGTGTGTGTGTGTGTGTGTGTGTGTGTGTGTGTGTGTGTGTGTGTGTGTGTGTGTGTGTGTGTGTGTGTGTGTGTGTGTGTGTATGTGTGTGTGTGTGTGTGTGTGAAATGTCTAAAGAGAGTAAGGAGCACAAACCTTCGGGTTTTAAGAAGTGCATGATATGCTCCCAAAAGATGTCCTTAACGGATGGCCACAGTAGCTGTGTCTACTGTTTAGGGGCCATCCACCTGCAGGAATCGTGCTTGTTCTGCCATGCTTTCTCTCCTAGGGTGTTACAGGAGAGAAAGAACAAGCTTATATTCAAGGGTCTACTAGAACCATCTTTTGAGGAAGTTCTATCCAGTTCTTCGGCTATCTCCAAGTCTGGCAAATCTAAGTCTTCAAAAAGGCCTTCTCAGGCGCCAGCTGGTGTCTCGAAGCCGCCTTCTAAACAGTCAAAATCTGCTTCCTCGACTCCACTACCTTCGAGCCGAAGGAGAGCACTATTGTGGTGTCAGAGTCGGTTCCAAGTGTTTCAGAGCCGATCTAGGAACCGATTGAATCAGCAATTGAATCTGCTTCTCGGAGCCGGCCTGTGGATTCCCTACCGGTTTCCGTGTTACTAAAGTCTCCAGTGCCCCCTAGATCAAGATCCCCTACTATGTCTTCCAGATCTTCCAGGAGCCTTTCAGAAGAAGATGTGGAGAGGGTAGTGTTGAGACTCCTGAAGTCATCTGCCTTAACAAAATTATTGTTGGCTCCTACCCAGTTGGCTCCGGAGCCACTCGATCCAGCTTTGCCCTTCTCTGCTATTCCTCCTCCGAGCCATGTTGGCCCTTCGGAGCCGGAGTGCTTGGTGCCACTGGAGGTACTATTGGTTCCAGCTCCCTTTGCCACTGCTTTGGAGACAGGTTCGGCTCCGACACACTCGGTGCCATCCGTCGTGTCCAGGAGCCAAAGCTCTCCTGTCCTGACGTTGCAAGCACTTCAAGACCTTCTTCCTCTTGGGACTATTGCGATACAATCACACAGCATGTCGGTAGTTTGGTATATCAACAAACAGGGCGGTACCAGATATTACCCACTCTGTTGAGAGGCCATGCGAGTTTGGAAATGGGCGATTTCTTCCCAGCGTTTTCTGGTTGCAACGCACATTCCAGGGATGACCAATGTGATAGCCACCAAGCTCAGCCAGGCGATCCTACTGCCTCACGAATGGTCTCTGAAACAGGAAACAGTGGAACAGATTTTCCGCAAATGGGGACAGTCTTGCTGCAACCTCTTTGCCAGCCCAGTCAATACCAAATGCAGCAGCTATTTTTCCCTTATTCCCCCTCCAGGGAGACACCCAGAGACACTCTGGCTCATGACTGGCATATGGGACTTCTGTATGCTTTTCCTCCATTTCCTGTCATTTCCAAAGTGATTCAGAAAGCCAGTTGGCTGGGAAGCAAGTTGATCCTCATTGCTCCTTACTGGCCTTGTCAGGTCTGGTTCCCTTTTCTCGAGCCTCTTCTCCTGGACGATCCTTGGATCCTGGGTCCAGCTCCAGATCTGTTGACTCACATATCAGGTTCACTACATCACTCAATCTACACCCTCAGGTTGACAGCATGGCTGCTCCAGTTCCATCCCTAGTCAGGCTTCATGATGTATCATCCTCAGTATCACATATTCTTATGTCCTCCCATAAACCTTCATCTAGGAGGCTGTATGACAGTAAATGGAAAAGATTTTCTATTTGGGCTCAGAAAGTGAATGTAGATCCCTATACTGCTTCTATCCCTGTGATTTTGGAATTTCTCTCTGAGCTTTTTCAACAAGGAGCTGCCGCCGCCACTATCAGAGTCCAATTGGCAGTGATTTCTCATTTTCACTTAGGGTTTCCAGATAACAATTTAATGTCTCATAAGCTATGCAAGACCTTTTTGAAAGGAATCACTCTTTTGAGACCACCACTGCAAGAACCTGTGGCTTCTTGGGATTTAAATTTTGTGTTGTCCAAACTGACTTCTTCCCCATTTGAACCTTCACATTCATCTTCATTGAAATTTTTGTCTTGAAAGACTTTGTTTTTGGTAGCTATTACGTCAGCTAGATGGGTATCGGAGCTACAAGCCTTGTCTGTTAAGCCACCTTAATTGATCTTTCACAAGGACAGGGTGTCACTGCGTACTAATCCCTCCTTTGTCCCCAAAGTTTGTTCCCCTGCTACCTTAAATCAATCCATAGAACTCCCAGTTTTCTTCCCTAATCACTGTAATGCAGCTGAATACCATTTTCATCAGCAGGACATTCATAGACAACTACGTTTTTATTTACAGCGGACCAAGGAATTTAGGAAATTGGATCAACTATTCATTTCCTTTTCTGACTCCAGATTGGGCTTACCAGTTTCTAAAGTGACACTATCTAACTGGATTTCCAGTTGCATAGCCTTTATTTACAGTTCAGAGGGCAGACCGTTACCCTGCAGGATCAAGGCTCATTCTACCAGGTCGCTGTCTACCTCTGCAGCCTTTCAAGCCAGGGTCCCACTTGATAATATTTGTGCAGCAGTTACATGGGCTAACCCTCACACTTTTATTACACATTACAAATTGGATTTAGCTTCCAGGGATAGAGCATCCTTTGGCTCCACAGTGCTTAGGAGTATTTTCCAGTGAGCCACCCAAAAATAAGGCACTAGGGACGCTGTCCCATATGTAAAAATGAAGGTGAGATTGGACTACACAACATAAAGAAGTTATGTACTTATCATAATGTTCCATGTTGGTAGTTCATCTCACCCTTCATTTTTACCAACCTGCCCTCCTGCCCCCATCCTGGAAGATCTGTAGATAACAATAATAATAATAATTTGGTTATCTTTGGTTGGAGACCCTTTAGTATTGGTTTGTCTGTTATGGATTTTTTCTTCTAGTGAGCAGCAAGCAAGATCTGGGGTTTGTACTGGTGCACTATGGGATACCTGATTAGCCACAAGCCAACCAGAAGTCTTCGAGCTTGTAAATCGGACGAGTCGGAGCCATGGATCTGCTCCGAACCCATATGTAAAGATGAAGGGTGAGGTGGACTACCAACGTGGAACTTTATGGTGAGTATATAACTTCTTTATTTTTCTAGTATCTGAAGAAGTGGGGTTACCCAAGAAAGTGCTTGTGTCGAATACAGATTTTTATACTGGATTTTACAGCCATCTCCAAGTTCTGGTGTTTTGCTTTGTATTCTGGATCTGTTTTATGCAGGACAAGTGAGTTCTAAAGCTTTGGTGGCAGTCTTGTGTTTTTACATTTTGCTAGTAGTTTATTTACTTTAACCAGATAGGTCTCAAGGTCAGAGGAGTATCTGCAAGGAAAATTGTTTAACCAGAAAAGGTCAATAGGATGTCTATGAAGAATCTTCTGAGTATTGTGTGTATGTTTGTTTACTAATTCAGTGAAGAAACCATTCTTTCCAAGAAATGGAAGCAAATAAGGATCCAAAATGACTGAAAAGTACTCATAGGCTTTAATGTTACATTTAGAAAGATGATCCTAATACTGCTAATATGTTACCAATTATATAAATATGTGTTTTCCTCTTTTACTGTAGCTAGGTCATGGCTGCACAGAGGTTGTAGTGGTTGATGTTACCTACCTGAAAAATAAAGTAAAATAAATGGACTGATTATATCCTAAGTCTTAGCTCATTTTGCATAACTAAAGAGATGCAGCTATGGAATAGAGTGTTGGCCTTCTCCATGGTAATGCGGTACAGCAAAGGAATTAAGAAGTAGCAATGCAGGGTGCGTCCTCCTTTTTTTACTTATGGCCACCTCAGTCCCTATTTGTTTTTGGTTTATGTATCATTGATTGAATTTCAAGCTTCAGTGTCCAGCCTCTTTATTTGTTGTAGGAACTTATAAACAGTCATTCCAAATTACCATAGCTTCTGTTTCCAGTTCAATCATTACACTCCAGTAGTTTAAAAAAAGAACTAAAAAATTGTCTGTCTTAATCTTGGATATGCCCTTATCAAGACCGTATATAAACTATTACCTCTTTCCTTCTGCTACTCATTTCCTCCCCTGCTACTTCTACCTGCTAACACTTTTAGGAGGTTAGTTGCTTAAACAGCTTTACCTCCTATTTCTTATGTAATAAGAACATGTAAAAGTAATTTTGCATGTGTTGGCCTATTGTATTTACCATAATTATGATTATAATTTGTTTCTTTTGGATTTCTCAGATTTGTAAACTGTTATATATGTCTATTGTTTGATTTTTGTATCTCTCTCTGTTTATTTTTAGTTTGCTTATTTATATAAAATTGTAAGTATTTGGAGCGTTTCTTCTTGGGTCTCCACTGAAAATAGGCTTTTAGCTCAGTTGGACCAACCCGGTTAACAAATGTGAAATAAGTAAATAAATCTTTTTTGTAGCTTCATCCAATGCCATCCTAAGTTGTCTATTCAGTTGTTTTAGTTTCTGAATAAGGCAACTTTTGAGTAGATTACTTAATAAGTGCCTTAAAATTTTCATATAAGGAAGATGGTGTTGAAATGTTACATTTATTAATAGTGAGTTTTAAGTAACATCGATCTATTATTTTTCCACTGAATTTGCTGTGACCAAATGACTACTTTTGACTTTGTCTTGACAAATCTGGAACTTTAGCCAAATCAGTTTCTCTGTCAGACAGTTAATTTAATTAACTTCTGCTTTTAGATTTTTCTGATTATTATATACTGCTTAACCCCACCAGCACCCCAGAAAATTTTTAGTACATATGTCTTTTTAGATTTTTCATCAGTAGCTGTATGTGTACCTTACTGTTTTGCTTCTTGTCATTTTGCAGGTGACTGTCACTCTTCTTCCCTTGTGGGTGCTGCACTGTGGGAAGACACTAAGTTTAGTGAAGTTGAAGAAAATCTCAGAATTATGTTAGCAAATCTGAAAGAATGAAGATTGGATAACATATACGGGAAGAGTACTTTTATCATGGAGTGACAAATGTTTGTTTTCTTAGAATGAATAAATTACAGAGAAGTTTAAAAGGAAAGAGAACTACATATTGAGGTCAAACAAGGAATCAAATGGTAGGCCAAATAAAGGACTGTGTCACATAAAGGATATTCATAACAGAAGTCTAAACAAAAATATTTTAAATGTAGGGACCGATTTCTTCACCGAGGGTAAATTCTTAGAATCACCTAGCAGCCTGGTAGATCAGCTGGTAAACAAAATTCAGACAAGTGAGCTAATAAATTCTAAATGAGTATGTAGAGAAAAGAACTTTTATGTTATTTGTCCCAGAAAAGGAGAGCTGATACCATTTTAGAATAAATGATGTGATGATAT
The DNA here is from genome assembly GCF_019279795.1 of Protopterus annectens. NCBI lineage: Eukaryota > Metazoa > Chordata > Ceratodontiformes > Protopteridae > Protopterus > Protopterus annectens. Next base: position 858,633,905 of record NC_056731.1, read on the forward strand.
TGTGGACTTAAGGACTTGAACAGAAAAATGAGGTGCCTCTTCAGAAATGCAAAAACAAAGCAAAGGAAGAAAATTATGTATCTTTTAGTTTGACCTTACTAGTATGAAACTTATACAGTTTTTTTTTCTGAAACAAAAAAAAATGTTGCATCCCTAGAAACAAATGGTGTACATCATGAAAGGCAACAGGTACTGCTAGAGAAAGGTCCTATCAGACTTTCACACTTCTTTGAGCTTCCAATTAAACTTGTAGAGCAGAGTAGGAGAGTGGGTGTGGCTTACTTAAGGTTTTGGCAAGGCATTTCTTAAGTGATAACAAACAAGTTAGCATTTACATGTGGCTTGTCTGGGTACTAATTAATGACTTAAAAGAGAATAGTTTCTGTCTCTGAAATAACGTCAGAAAATATGAAAAAAAATTCAGATACTTCAAGCGCTATGGAAAGCCTTAGAAAGTTACTCCAGTAAGTTAGAAAAGCATAGCTTAAGGTAGGGAAAAGCCGAAAGACATTACTAAGGTAAAAGAGGGAGGGAATGGAATACTGGTTGAAAGTTGACTTTTCTGATTCTTCATGAGAATATATTACTTCATGGAGACAGTAATACAGCTCTGAAATCTACTTTTATAGACAGTGGCACAGGATACGTGACTAAAGGGGTTCAGCATTGCTTGGGATAGAACAAGGAAACGATGGGGCATTCGTATGGGAGGTACAGTTGCATGGTTGCTAGCTTAGAGTTTTATGAATTCAGAGTGCAAGGATTAGCCTCTCTGCTGAGATAAATGGTTAAAAACAAATCAAAAGAATGCATGAGTCTGATGGAAAAGAGAAGTTGTTGATTTAACTATATTCAATTGCTTATTGAATAATGAGTAACACTCAGTACGGGAAGAGAAGCTAGAACAAGCAGTCAGTATCTGCCTTCAGAATCTGTCCTTTCCCCCCTCCAAGTGATGATTACCAAAATAGTTTGGTATACTTAATATTTCCTTATTAGTTTTTTGTTCCCTGTTGTCTTTTAACTTTGTGACTCAGTAGTACGCATTACCTGTTGGTGTCAATGAAACATGCAGTCAGCTAAATTTTTTTTTTTGAGTACCATTTTGTCCTAATGTTACAAGACTGCTTCTTGCACCTCTTGTTATGTGTGCTGATAGGAGTTGCAACTCACCAAGCTGAAATTTGGTTTGAATTCAGTAATTTTTTGATGCCATTCAGTTGTTAGTATTACCTTGTATAGAGATTTGATTTTTTTCTAACTGTTAAACCTGCTGCTTGCCATTGAGCACAACATTACAGACCACTGATTATTTTATTGTGTTGTCCAGTGGTTACAGCATTCCCAGCCACCAGTGCTATATCCCACTGACCTTTTGTTATATTTTATTTTCCTTCTATTCCGCAAATGTTCTAACTTAAAGTTTACCAAGGGTAAAGAAGAGACTCAACACTTCAGTTACTTTCAATGCTTTACTTAGTCAGATATCAAAATTCATACTATTATACAAAACAGTACAATAAAAGAAAAAGAAAGAACATCACCAGTTAAACTATGAAACTTCATTTGAGTCTTTCAATGACTGGGAAATCCCGGAACAGTCAGACTGAAGATTAGTTCATCTGGAAGCATAAGTCTTACGTGGTGCGTCTATCCGTAGGTGAGATTTCAGTCTGCTGTCTGGAAAAGACCTTCTTTTATACAGGCAGAACAGTAGTGTCAACAACTGTACTGACTTTAGTCATGCATCCCTTAAGCTGATGTGGCATAGTGACTGGGTGTTGGCCAGACAGCCAGACACCATGCACATTCCAAACTTAATGCAACATTCTGTTCCCATAGCACCCTGACATCTGTTACTGCATAGACATTTTCTGTTCCCATAACACTCTGACATCTGTTACTGCATAGATATGTGAAATTGCATACATTAGCACCCTAACATCAGCTACTGGATAAACAGATACCATGTATGGCACATTCCAAACTTAATACAAGATTCTGTTCCCATAACCTTTTAACACCCTGACATCTGTTACTGCATAGACATGTAAGATTGCACACATAGCTGATGTTATGTGATCCTATCTCGCCTACATTCTGTACTGATGGGCTCGGAGCCGATCCCTCGGCTCCGACTCGGCACGCTTATGCTATAGAGCGAGGCCTCTTATTGGCTGAGCTATCTTTATCCCAGGATGCACCACCACTAATCCCCCAGATCTCGTTTGCCACTTACAAGCTTAGACGTGGTCTCAACTTGGCTGGGCTAAGTACTATTTATTTAGACTTTTCCTGTCAGGAATTTCCTAGTTTTCAAACCAAAAGCTGTTTTAATGGCTATTCTTGTGATACGTGTGTGTATTTGCTTTTTCTGTTGAGAAAATTGTTAATTTTTGTGAAGGGAAGGTTTCCGTTTTAGTTAGAGGGGCCTTCCCCTTTTGCTATTCTAGCGTTTTTTGTGGCTTGTGTTTATTAGTGGGTCAAGTACCCGTTTTAGTTAGAGGGTCTTGACCCTCTCCTTCCGTGTTATTTCTTGTTAGTGTAAAAAAAAAAAAAAAAAAAAAAAACTTTACTTTTGAATTTCTAGCTAGTTTTCTTGTTATTTTGATAACTGTGTTTTCTCTAGACAAAAAAAATGACCAAAGAACATAAACCCTCCGGGTTTAAAAAATGCACGAGGTGTGGTTTTAAGATGTCCATAACGGACGACCACTCCTCGTGCGTTTACTGCTTAGGCACCAAGCACCTACAAGAATCTTGTAGCGTGTGTCACGCCTTTTCATCGAGGGTCCTCCAGGAGAAGAAAAACAAATGAATCCTTAAGGGATTAATCAAGCCATCCTTCGAGGAAGCTTTATCTTCGTCACCCTCTCCTTCAAAAAAGAAGAAAGCGTCAGCTCCGACCAGTCAGTCGGAACCGACTGCCAAAAAACCTAGGCAGACTTCTCCATCGGCTCCACGGACTTCGGAGCCGAGGGCGGAACGGTCTGCCTCGATGCCTCCAGCCTCAACCCCTCTGGTCTCGGAGCCGAGGACTGGGGCATCGAGAGGCGGGTCACCTTCATCGGCTCCACTGATAGTGGAGCCGATAAGGGTTACCGGCTCAGACTCTTCCCCCTCGGAGCCGAAGTCCTTATCGGCACCGAGGGAAATTGCCTTGAGATCTCCCTCGGAGCCGATAGTGGTAGAGACCATTCTGAGCCGGTCCCCGAGTCCTTTGGAGCTGATGGAGAAATCGGTTCGGGCCCGATCGGTATCCTCCAGATCATCCAAGATGTCTGATTCAGACATCGACAGGGTGCTCCTAAGACTCTTCCAGTCTTCGGTGTTCCAAAAGCTAGTCTCGGCTCCAGCCCATTCGGCTTCGGAGCCGATGGTCCACTTCCCTACTATGGTTCCTCCTCCAACAGCCTCGGCACCATTGGAGCCGGTGCTGGTGGAACCGGTGGAGGTTTTAGGGTCGGGCCCGACCCTTGCTCCAACTCCGGCTCTTGGGTCGGAGTTCAGTACACGGACTTCTTCCGTCGGCCCTGGGGGGGGAGGCTTCGGGATTGATGTTTTTGGTCCCAAGTCTCCCTCTTGGTGTGTCGGCAGCGGGACTGCCGTCCACTGTCGTGGCCACAGAGGTGGGACCCTCCCAGGATTCTGGTGGTCCCGCCTTCAGGGCTATGATGAGTGGGTTAGCCAAATCTTCCTTGGCTACCTCCACGGTCTCCCCAGCTCCTTCCCTGCATACTGAGACTGGGTCTTTGGCCGTCCCCCTGTCCTTAGACAGTGGAGCCCCGGGGCCTGAGGTTACCCCCACTGGGGTTTCTCCCCCTCCTGGAGGTCCTTCTGAAGCCTCTTCGGAAGAACCCCCCCAGGAAGAGATCGTGCAAGAGGAAACACGTTGACTCCCCTGATGAATCTCTTACATCAGACACTGATCTCGATGATGCAGAGGGGTCCCCTAAGTCGTCCTCGGATGATGTCTCCTTTGCAGACATCCTGGAAGCCCTAAAACAACGAGGCGGCTGGCAGTCCAAACCTCCCTCTGCTGATGAGTCGGTGTTCCTGAAGGCCTTCGGCGCTCAGCCCTCCACCTCCTGGGTGTCTCCGCCCTTCGATGAGCTCTTGGATTTGATCTGTCGAAGGGCGTGGGAACACCCAGACTCTGTGGAACCGGTGCCTGTTCGTCTGAATAAGTTCCTCTCGGCACCCCCTGAAAAAGAGTTTCTAACTAAAGGTGTGGCTGCAGATGCTTTGGTGGTGGCATCTGCTACCCAGCAAGATGTAGCAGAGGCTTCGATGTCCGTCCATCCTCCTAATAAGGAGTCTAGGAGCATGGATCGGTACGGAAAGCGCACCCTGAGTTCAGCGGCCTTTACATTGAGGTCCTTGAACTACCTTACCAGATTTCAGAGGGATCTGATTAAAGAACTATCCGATACCCTCTTGGGTAACCTGCCTGAGGAGCTGACCCAGACGGTTGGCTCTCAGCTGGCTACAATGTCGCTGGGTTGGATCCAAAGTCTGCAAGTTCCTATGTCTTTATTTATAGAGTTCCATTGATCCTCTCCATGGCTTTTGCAGATAGGCTTTGTCAAGCTAATGGGCGGTATTTTGCTCTATCTCAAACTCGTCCATGAGGCTCATTTCTTATGCGGCCGAAGGGGCGTAGAGCGCGGGTACAGGCATTGCTCTACGGAGACAAGCCTGGCTCCGCCTGTGTCATTTCAAGGAGGCCTTTAAGTCTTCCTTTGCCGACGCCCCCTTTGATGGGTCCTCCCTGTTTGGACCCAAGGTAAAGGACACACTGACCTGCTGTGAACAGGAGGGTAAGACTCTGACTGCCGTAGGGGCACGATTTTCCACTCCCTTCGGCCTTATCCCAAGGCTAAAAGAGGAGGGAAAATGTGGTTCCGTAGATCTCAGAAGCCTTACCCCTCTCAGCAGGAGGATTCCCCTTCCAGAGGCAGGGGAGGGGGAAATTCTTCTGGAAGGCGCCGTCCCAGAGGCGGCAGAGGCCCTCGCAACACTGGAGACCGCGAGTCCTTTCATGGCTCTTCAACCTTTCACAGTCCCTGAGGGATTGCCCGACTGTGCAGCTCCGGAGCCAGTCGGGGGTCGTTTCTCGAAGCACCTAAAAGCCTGGGAAGGTATCACTCAGGACCGATGGGTGCTTCGAATTATCGCCAGAGGTTACACCATCCCATTCTCTCATTCCCCCCCTCAGTCCAAAAAAATCCCGGACCCGCCACCCAGTCAGCGGGATACTGCAGCCTCAGAAGTTTCAAAGCTGCTGCAAAAAGGAGTCATCCAGCCGGTCCCCGCAGACCAGATCGGATTAGGGACTTACTCAAGATTCTTTTTGGTGCCAAAAAAGACCGGGGACTTGAGGCCCATTTTAGACCTCAGCATCCTAAACCGTTCAGTCAGAAAGTCCAAGTTCCGAATATTCACCCTACAAACCATTCTCCCATTGCTGGAGAAGGGTGTTTGGATGTGCTCCATAGATCTCAAGGACGCTTATTACCATATCATGGTACATCAAGCGTCCAGGAGATATCTGCGCTTCAGCCTAGGAGGCAGTCATTTTCAGTTCCGTGCGCTGCCCTTTGGTCTCACCACAGCCCCCAGGGTGTTCACCAAGTGTTTGGCAGTCGTGACTGCTCACCTGAGAAGTCTAGGATTCCAGGTGTTTCCGTATCTAGACAACTGGCTCCTAACTGCCACCTCCAGGCATCTACTACTGCAGAGCCTTCAAGCCACTATATCACTGGGCAGTTCCCTTGGAATCACCTTCAATTGGCCAAAGTCTGTGTTGCTGCCATCTCAACGAATAAGATTCATAGGGGTAGAGATAGACTCAAACCGAATGCGGGTCTATCTACCTACAGACAGGATACAAACCATACAGACTCAAGTTCGAGCCTTACTTCCCAGGTCCAAAGCTCCAGCCAGGATGGTCCTGCAGCTATTGGGATCCATGTCCGCCACGGTTCTTCTAGTCCCCTTGGCAAGGTTGCAGTGAGAATTCTCCAGTGGCTTCTTTCAGCTCAGTGGTCCTTTCAGGAACTCCCTCTCAGTCACCTCATATGGATCACGGAATCTTGCAAACGGGACCTTCGCTGGTGGCTAGTGCCCTCCAATTTGGATCAGGGACGACCCTTTGTTCTACCTCCTCCTGCGGCCACTTTGACCACGGACGCCTCCCAGATGGGGTGGGGGGGCATTCCCTGGGCAGGTCAGTCCAAGGCAAATGGCACCCGGAAGAGACCCTACTTCATATCAACATCCTAGAAATGAGGGCAGTACTTCTGTCCCTTCAAGCCCTTCATGATTATCTCCCTCAGGGCGTAATTGCCGTTCACTTAGACAACATGTCAGTTGTCTGGTACCTGAACAAACAGGGAGGGACCAGATCCTATCCTCTTTGCAGAGAAGCCATGAGAGTTTGGGAATGGGCAGTCTCGACCAAACGCTTTCTAGTGGCTACTCACATACCGGGCAAGTCCAATGTGATAGCCGACAGATTGAGCAGAACCATCCTCTCTCCTCACGAATGGTCTCTGAATATGACAGTTGCAAGTCAGATTTTCAGCAAATGGGGAGTTCCGTGTTGCGACCTCTTCGCGACTCCTCTGAATGCGAAGTGCAAAGAATTCTCTCTAACCCCGGCTCTGGGGAAGAACCCCATTGACGCACTAGTCCGTCCTTGGCCCACCGGCTTGCTTTATGCCTTCCCTCCAGTTCCTCTCCTTCCCAGGGTGATTCAAAAGGCATTTCTCTTGGGGAGCAAAATGGTCTTAATTGCTCCTTACTGGCCTCTTCAAGTATGGTTTCCCTATCTTCGGAAATATGCTCTGGAAGGTCCATGGTTCCTGGATCAGATCCCAGACCTTTTGGTTCATCAGTCGGGACTATTCCACCACTCCCTGCACACCTTAAAATTGACTGCTTGGCTCCTCCTCTTCCGACTATAGTCAGGAGTCATACATTGGATCCAGACGTTGTACACATATTATCTTCGGCCCATAAGTCTGCTACAAAGAAACTGTATTCTAGCAAATGGAAAAGATTTGCGATTTGGGCTCAACTCCGGGGCCTGGACCCCATCTCTATTCCCGTGGCAGAAGTACTAAAATTTTTAACTTCTCTTTTCAATCACGGCTCTTCAGTCTCTACCATCAAGGTACAATTGGCAGCGATTTCCAATTTTCATGAATCCATAAACCCAACTTTAATGAGCAACAGATTGTGTAAGACCTTCTTGAAAGGTGCTGCTCTATTAAGACCTCCGATTTCTCATCCTGCACCCCCATGGGATCTCGATATAGTGTTACGCGCCTTGACTTCCTTCCCCTTTGAACCGGCGGCTACATGTGACCTTAAGTTTCTATCATGGAAGACAGCTTTTTTGGTGGCAATTACTTCTGCCAGAAGAGTTTCAGAGCTTCAAGCTTTGTCAGTAAAACCCCTGTACTTGGTTTTTCACAAAGACAGAGTATCCCTCAGGCCAAATCCTTCCTTTGTCCCTAAAGTTTGTTCCAGTTTCTGCTTACAACAATCGTTAGAACTTCCAGTCTTTTTTCCAAAATATTCTAACAAAGCGGAATTCATATTCCACACACTAGATGTCCACAGGCAGTTGCGTTTTTATTTAGACAGGACCAAACAAACAAGGAAAACAGATCAGTTGTTTGTATCCTTTGCAGACAATAAATTGGGCAAAGCTGTCACAAAGGTCACTGTTGCCAAATGGATCAGGGACTGTATTACTCAAGCTTATTCCTATTCTAACAAAGAGCTTACCACCTCTGTCAAAGCTCATTCTACAAGGGCTATGGCTACTTGATAGCATTTCATTCTAAGCTTGCCATTAGTGACATTTGTGCTGCAGCTACATGGTCTTTCCCGCACACTTTTATTTCCCACTACAAATTGGATGTGGCATCTAGAGGACGAGCTTCATTTGGTTCCACAGTGCTCAGGAGTGTTTTCCAATGAGCCACCCAGGATTTAGGTGCTAGGACGCTGTCCCATCAGTACAGAATGTAGGCGAGATAGGATCACATAACATCTTTTAGTTATGTACTTACCATAACTTTAGATGTTTGGGATCCATCTCGCCTACATTCCTAATAACCCACCCTCCTTCCCCCTTCCTTGGAGATCAGAGGATATCAGAAGGTCCGAATCCTGTTGTTTCATCTTGAAACATCTAACAATGTTATATAAACAAGTTGTGCATGTGTGCATGAATGCGGACAAACAAGATCTGGGGGATTAGTGGTGGTGCATCCTGGGATAAAGATAGCTCAGCCAATAAGAGGCCTCGCTCTATAGCATAAGCGTGCCGAGTCAGAGCCGAGGGATCGGCTCCGAGCCCATCAGTACAGAATGTAGGCGAGATGGATCCCAAACATCTAAAGTTATGGTAAGTACATAACTAAAAGTTCTAACTAATTCATAACTGGACTGTTTTCATGACTGAATTCAATGAAGCTATCCGTCAAGCATATCTCTCACCAGACATGTCACATTTGTATCACATTCTATCCCTAGATTCATTGAATCCTCAGGTATATTGTTAAATTACAGGATAATGTTTGTGCAATCTGCATGCTATGCACCACTTCCAAATGGTTAATATAATAATCAAACACAAAATAAGTAATATTGGATGAATCAACCAATTAAAAAATTGGGTTGCTTTGGGTGAATGCCCTGAAAAAATGACCCACCAATGACTGTCTGTATCTGCTTGCGTTTTTTTAGCTAAGTGTAATGCATGTAATGAGAGCTATAAATTATGCTTAGAAAGTCATTTGAAATTAATTTCCCTGCAGAGTAGGTAACCACAGGTGATAAGGTGGGCCTAAAAGCAGTGGTAATACTAACATTTGACACATAAATTCAGGTTGTGTTACATTATAATGAATAAACTGTCCTGCACACCCCAAATCTGTACATATTGCAAAGTGTGGCAGTATAAACAGACAATGTGTTTCTGGAAGCCATTTCTTAAACAAGGTTCGCCATGCATAATCATTAGCTGTTATTAATTTAATTTGTCATTATGCTTTTGTACCTGCACATATTTATAATTTAAACTACATTCTGTCCAATTGAGTAGTACAGTCACATTCTTATCAAACTGAAAATTTGCATATAAGCTACTGTTGAACTGTTCAATAAATTCCTTGTTAAAGTCCAAATTTTCTTTCTGTGGACTCCAAATAGTAGGCAACCAATGTGCCTGTAACTGTATTGCCTGTGCAATATCATAACCTGTGTTATGCAGCTTACTCTTGAAAACTTCATTATCAATAGAGTTTAATGTTCCAAGTCCTACACCCACTCCTCCTAAGACAGTGTCATACCATGCTCGTTTAAATCAACACTGCTTAGTTGTAGGAAAAGTCATATTCAAATTTACAATATATTTTTGATATTGTTATGCTGCTTTGACACACATAGATGGTTTTCGTATAATCTGATCAGTATGCATCATATAATGCTCTTGCAATACTTTTAATTGTGATGCCCAAGTGTTTCTTCCATATATTACTGTTGCATTCATATAAAATAGTACCTGTATATTTTGTATAGAAATTGTGGTATTGAAAAGGTTTGTTGTGCTTTCATTTGTCAAGCAGAGCCACAGAAGTGATCCCCAGCATGAATTTCCTATCTCCCATCCAATCATCACGATTTTTCTTGAAGAGTGCTAATGAAGAGCTTTGTTTGATATAGATGGGTAGTTTGTTCCAGAGTATGGGAAGTCTCTGGGACAGGAAATCCAGCATGTTCTGTTTATTGTGGTGACAAGGTTTAGGTCCCTAGAGCATGTAGTTCGGAGGGATTAGGATTTCTTTAAGTGGAGCATGTCCAACAGCTCTGGGTTTGACATAGCTTTGTATGTTAGTTAGAGATCGCCTTTGAATAGGCGATATGCGACGGAGTAAAGCTGGATTTTTTGAGATGGTCTGCGTAGGGCATCTGTTTGAGGTTGGTAATCCTCTTTGTGAGGTATTTCTGCGGCCTTTCCAGTTGTCGTAGATGTCTTGTGAGGTACATACCAAAAGGGGCGATGTACTCTATAATGGGTCTAATGAGTGAAGAATAGAGGGGAACAATGACCTCTTTTTTCCTAGATGAGAAACCTTTTGTGATGAGGTGTGCCATGTAGAAGGATTTCCTGACTACTGTGGCGATGTGATTATCAAAGGGAAGACTACTGTCCACCTGTGTCCCAAGGTCTCTTATCACACTTTTGGAGTTAAGTAGACTACCACCTATGTAGTAGTTCATGGCTACAGAGTTTTTACCAAAAGGGATGACAATGCACTTTTTGGCATTGAGCTTGAGGCCATGGCTTTGACACCAGGCATCTGTCTCAGTGAGGCCCTTTTGTAGGATGTCCACATCATTAGGAGTTTTGATTATTTTATTTTTATTTTATTTATTTTACATTTGTTAACCGGGAAAGTCCAACTGGACACATATCCATTTTCGGCAGAGGCCCGGGGAGAAAAGCTCCAATAGCATGTCATAAAGAAATTACACAAGAATATCATACAGAGATATAGGTTCCATAGAAACATAAGCTATGTATAGATTAAGAATTCCTTTAGTAAAGTCAGCATACAGCATTCTAGTAGTAGGGTTTATGGTTTATATAGGATATAAAATGTAAACACAAGAAAAGCATTTTTTTTGAGTACTTTCAATATTTTGTTACAGAAATAACCAGTGATTATAAGCTTTACAATGAAAGGAATTAGGAGACCTTTAGTAGAATCCTTGAACATGGTATTGGTGCAAATTAACCTGGGTAGTAGCATGAACAAAGCCAATTGTTTGAGAAGTGGGTTCTCAGGAGTTTCTTAAATTGAATAGTGGAGGTAGTGGAGGTTATTTGGCTAGGTAGTGAGTTCCAGATTTTGGCAATAGTGCAGGCAAAGAGAGATTTGCCAGGATCAGTTTTGTGTCTGATAATGCTTATTAGGTTCTGCGAACTAGATTGTAAGGCTCTGGTAGGGATGTGGGGGTTAATTATATTTTGAAGTGCAGGGTTTTTTTCTGGAAGGTAGAAGAGATTATGCGCTATTTTGAGTTGATTAAACAACAGTAGTTGAGGTAGCTTGAGCCAATTGAGTTTGTTAAGGGTGAGACAGTGGTAGGATTTGTATGAGGTTTCAGTAGCAAACTTGGCTGTTTTGTTATAACAAGATTTCATTTTGTTCAGATCACTCTGGCGGAGATTAGTAAGAATGGGAGAGGCATAGAGAAGGATGGATAATAGATGAGTTCTTGCAATATTAGCTTTGGTTTGTTTAGTTATAAAGTGTCTGTTCCTATAGAGAAGTCCTAGTTTTTTATTAACTTCCTTATTGGTTTGTGCTATATGGATGTCAAATTTGAGGTTATTGTCTGTTTCTACACCTAAGAGTTTAGTGTGTGCAGTTGGAGTGATTTCAATGTTATCTTTGGAGTGAATGGTGAAAGTGTTGTTGGGGGGGGGGCATGACCTGGGCCGAAAATAATTAATTTAGTTTTTTTGGTGTTAAAGTTTGATGTTTGTGAACCGTGTTTCGGCTAGAGTAAAAGTGTTTTGGGTGAGGATTTGCAGTTCCTTTAAGGTGGGGGTGGTACTTATAAGGATGGTGTCATCTGCATATTGTACTACTGATGCTGTGAGTGAGGAGAAATTGATTTGGTTGGTGAATAGTGAGAACAATAGAGGGCCAAGGATCGATCCTTGAGGGACATCTATGGATACTGGTAGCAGGGGAGACAGCTGGTCATGCCATAGGACTGCTTGCTAACGACCAGATAATTAGCTAGTAAATCATGATATAGTGGAGTGGCTGAGGCTAAGGGTAGATAAAGTTTGGAGAAGAATGTTATGGTCTACCATGTCAAAGGCTTTAGATTAAGTCTAAAAAAAATGGAAGATACAAATAGTCCCTTGTTTCTATTGTGGTTAACTATATCTGTAAATGATAGTAATGCTGTGTTGGTGCTGTGAGATGGTCTAAAGCCATGCTGAGTTTTGGAGATTAAGTTGTTTTGTAAGAGGTACCAAAGTAGTTGGGACTGTACAACTCTCTCTAATATCTTGGATAGAGGTGAGAGTATTGTGATTGGACGGTAGTTGGTGAGTTCTAAGGAGTTGCCCCCTTTGTGCAGTGGAATAATGTGTGATGTTTCCCATAGGGTGGGGACTTTGAATTCTTCAAGTGACCTGTTTATGAGGATGGACACGGGATAGGCTATGGCATCTGCTGCTATCTGAAGGAATTTGTCTGGTAGGGTGTCAGCAGCTAGTGTGGTTGGTTTGAGTTTCTTAAGGAGCTTTGAAATAATTTTAGTGGGTACAGAGAGTAGGGAAAAGTTGGTGGTATTGTTTTGAGTAGTAGGGTGGGTTTTGCTAGCTCCTGGTATAGGGCTGCTAGTGGTCTTGAGGGCATTGGTAAGGGTTTGGACTGTTTCGGTAAAGAACTTGTTAATTGTGTTGGAATGTTGTCATGGTTGTTTCGTAGTACTGGGGTTGGGATGGTGACTTTACCTGGGTGGATTATTCCATTTATTGTAGCCCAAAATTTGTTAGGGTTGTTGGCATATTTTTCCTGCATGTTTTTGTAGTAGTTACATTTGTCTAGTTTAATTTGTTTTTTGGCTTTGTTTCGAAGTTCTTGGTAGGTTTGCCTCAAATTACTGGTTTTGTTCTTTTGATATTGACTCCAGGCCAGATCCCTCTGATATGGCTTCTAGTTTGCAGTCATCTGCGAACTTTGTTAGCGAAAGACCTTCTGTGTTAGCCTGTACTTCAGATCAGTAGATACCAAACAAGAGAGGACCCAGGACTGAACCCTATGGTACTTCACTTGTCACTGGTCTGAACTTGGATTTAGAGTCTGCTACTTTCACAGTGTGGGTTCTGTCAGTGAGCCAGTTGGCAACCCATCTTGTGACATAGGGATTTATACCTAGTTTAGTGAGTTTCTCTATAATTCCAGAGTGGGGGATGGTGTCGAAAGCCTTGTCGAGATCTAGATAGGCTATGTGAACCACCTTACCCTCATCTACGGCTTTGATGACCGCTTCAAAGAAGTCTCTCAGCTTTAGGAGACATGATCTGCCTTTTACAAACCCAAACTGGGTAGGGTCCAGAGTTTGGAGATTACCAATATCATTGTTTATAAGTTCCATGATGATACATTTCATAGCCTTGCAGACCAGGCTTGTCAGGCTAATGGGGCGGTAGTTCCCGGGGTCCGCGGTGGCTCCCCCTTTGTGGAGTGGGATAACCATTGCTGTGCCCCATTCAGTGGGCACAAAGCCTGAGGTGAGGCTATGATTGAACATGGTACATAGGTGGGGTGCCAGTTCATTCTGTAGTTCATGTAGAATGCAGCCTGGGATGTTGTTAGGTCCCATGGATGCTGTCTTCTTGGCTTTGGAGAGTGTGTTTTTTACCTGTGCAGCCGTGATTACAAGAACTTTGCATTCTTCCGGTATAGAGATGAGCCCTTTAGGGGGTGAGAGAGGGGTAAAGTTAGCACTGAACCTATTTGCCAGGATGTTGGCAATATCAGTTGGTTCTGTATATTTAGTACCATTGTGCTGTAACTCAGAGCAGATCTGAGTGTTGCCATTGAGATTCTTGACATAGCTATAGAATGCTTTGTGGTCGTCTTTAGAAGCAGTGGTGATTTTGTTTTCGTAACTAGCTTTGGAAGATTTTATGAGGGATCTCAGCTTCTTACTGAGGCTGACCAGGGAGTTCCTCCAATCATGGGATTTTACTGTTTTTTACAACAGTTTCTTTCTTCTGTTGTAGAGTTTGTTTATGGCAGGGGACCACCAGATTGGCATCCTTTATTTGGAGGATAGCATCTTGGTTCTGTTAGGGATTGCACGATCCATGCACTCATGTAAGTGCTTATAAAGTGCATTTGTATAGGATTCAGCAGTCATACCTCTATTGTCCGTCAGCATGGGTGTAGTGAAGTTGGCTTTGGAGAAATTTTTTATGGTGGTTTCCCTAATGGGGGGTGGGGATGGGATGGGATGTGGATGTCTAGGGTGATTAGCTTGTGGTCAGATCTGACCAACGAGGAATTGACCTCTGTTGTGGAACACCGGTTGCCCATGTTGGTAATGACCAGGTCTAGGATATTGCAGCCCCTGGTGGGGGTGTGGATAAGTTGATCCAAGGCGTTGGAATTTATGAATTCCAGAAAACGTTGAGCACAAGAGTTGGTACATGAGTTGTTTTCCCAGTTAATGGTGGGGTAGTTGAAATCACCCATTATTAGGGTGTTAGGTTGTACCCTAATATTTTCCAGTGTATCAAGAAATGAGGAGTGGGAATCCTGGGGCATGGTGGGGGATCTGTAGCAAGCTACAATTTGGATTGCGGTCTTGCCCAGAGTTATTTTCACTTGGATAATCTCGGATGCAGTATGCTGAGCAACTAACCTGGAGGTGTGGATATCCTTAATGAATATGGACAAGCCTCAGCCTTTAGTGTTTCGGTCCAGGTTAGGTGGCCAAAAGGTGTGGTATGAATTATAGCCTGGTAATGCAGGGGTGCTCTCTGGAGCCTTGAACCAGGTCTCTGTCACTGCACAGATATCGATGTTCTCCATTTTAAGGAGTGCATCTAGTGAGTGCATTTTAAGGTTTAGACTTCTAGCATTAAGTAGCATTACCCTCAGATTTTGCTTGCTTGTACCTGTTACGGTTTTGAATTTGTCATTTGAACCTTGCCTAAAAAAGGCACTATAGGGGTGGCAAGAGCCTTAGACAGTATCCGGAATCGCAAGGGCAACAGGTGCAGGCCATCTTTGGCAAAGCATCGTGGTTTGTCGATCATGTCATCCCAGGCAGACAGATACTGGATCCCCTTAGAATGACACCAGAAGCTTAGCCAGTTGTTGAAGTCAATCATTTTGACCTTGTACTGAGGTATCATTCTGGGTGATGGCAGGATGCTACTCAGGGCTAGGGTCATACCTGCCTGAGCCAGAAGATCAGACAGCTCCTCAATGTCTCTTTTCATGTAGTCCAGGGAGGTACATCTCAAGTCATTCACACCAACATGGACAATGACAGAGTCATATTTCTACTTGTTGTGGAGTGACTTGAGTGTGTGGGTTATGTGGTGGATCCTGGCACCTGACAGGCAGCTGACAGTAACTTTCTCCTTGTTTAGCCTGGTGAGTGGAACATCAGTGTGCCTGACTATAGAGTCACCTATGACTAGAGTGTTGGGTACGTTGTTATGCCTTATGGGCTGTGGTTGAGTGGCACACTGAGTTTGTGGGCTATGTGTCATTTGGATTGTGTTGGGGGGGTGGAGGTTGCTTGTGTTTCTGCTTTGGAGGTCCCTGTTGCTTGGGTAGATTTTTATTGAGAGCCTCTGCGAATGTAGGTGTGTGTTTTGTGTTTCTATATATGTGTGTTGGTGGTGTAGGTTTTGAGGGACTATGTGATGAGTGTGGTGTGGTGCAAGTGTTTACCTTCTCCTCTTGACTGTCTAGTCCAATCTTGGGTGAAGAGAGCTTTGCTTCCAGTTTGGCTGTATAAGTGCATCTCTCACAGGTTGTAGTGCTGGGTGGTCGGAGGAGAGGGTTGTCTGTGTACATGAGGCAATTGCTGCAGTGCCCCAAGATGCCCAGATTCATCAGGTAGATAGGAGAAAACACCGGGAGCTGACCCTTAGATATGCCTGGATAGGTGCTTATTTATTAAGTACTAAAAACTGTTTTCCTCTAGACAAGTGAGGAAAGTTGAGTGCTGTAGTAATTTGTAGCTTATTTAGTGCTTATAATGAGTTCTGAATAAGTGCTGAGCTCAAAGAAACTGATCTGAGTGCTGAAACTAAAAAACTGACTAGTTCTAAGAAACAAAATTAAGCTAGAAGGCTTCCCTCCAACATAGAAAGGCTTGGGGGCTCAGAAGCTTACAAACAGTCCTGGATACAGCAAATCTGTATTTGGACTAGAAGACTTACAGGAAAGGCAGGAAACAAGCTTAGAATTTATTTATTTTTTTGTAAAGTGGAAAGGGTGTTCCTTAATACAAGGTTAACAAATCTAATACTTTCATGGTATTGTTGTGTTGCCCTTCCATAAGGTACAGCTAACAAATAACCTGAAAAGGTATCTACTGTGGTACATAAATATTGACATCCTTTAATTGTTGGTAAGGGACCAATATAATCTATCTGACAAACTTGTCCTGGTAGCTTACCTCATGCTAAATGTCCCCTTATAACTTGTGGGATAGGCCTAGCAGTATTATGCTGGCATATTGGTCATTGTGCAATAACAGTTTTTACTTTGTCTGTTTTCAATGACATTCCTCTCACAGTGCCCATCGATATGTAGCTTTTTCCCCCAAGTGCCTACATTTTTGATGAGCCCATTTGGCTATTCTGATTTGATTGTTATAGGTATCAACCGCCGTTGTAGTGGCTGTCTTGCTTTCTCCATCTGCTTTTGTGTTAAATAATCACTCTAAAGTATCAGTAACACAATGCACATCTACGTGATAAACAGTCATTTGTATATGGGATTCATATATTTTTTGCCAAATCTGCTCCCATATCTCTTTCCCCATACTTCTTTAGTATGAATTTTCCACTGATTTTTCTGTCACATTGGCATCCACGTGACTAAGCCATTTGCCACAGACAAAGAATCTGTGAATACATGACACTGAGAAGTGTCCGTTTGTAGTGCTAAAAGAATTGCATATAATTCTGCATATTGACTACTCTTCCCTTCTCCTATTTGACTAAGTATTCTCCCTGATGAGGGATTATATGCTACTGCTTTCTAATGTCGCTTGCCACCAACAAATTTTCTGAGCCATCTGTAAACCAAACATTCCCTTTTTCTTGATTTGTCAAATCTGCATAAGATTTTCCACATTTAACTGGGGATTCCTCTATCATATCTAAAACAGTAGGTTCATTTACATTTTCAATAGGGAGCTCAGCAATTTTCTCATGTAAAGTGGCAATACCTCCATTCCCAACCTTAGCTCCGTCTTGTTTATACCACTTCCAATTAATCACACTTGCCTCCTGGGCATGACCAATTTTATGTGTTTTTGGCAAACTCATTACCCATTGCATAATGGGTATTTCTGGGTGCAGAATCACCTCATGACCTACTGTCAATTGTTCTGTTTCTAATAAAGCCAAATAGCACACGAACAACTGTTTCTCCAAAGGTGTATATCTACTTCCTACCTCAGTTAGTTTCTTAGTCCAGAGTCATAGTGGAACTCTTTTTTCCATCCTGTTTTTGCCATAAACTCCAGTTAACATACTTATCTTTCACTGATACATTCAGTTCTACCTTTCCTATTCGAAGGGGCCAAAGATCCAATGCCTGTTGTATTACTTCCTTGGCCTTTTGCAATGCCATTTGTTCCCTTTCTCCCCATTCCAAATTATATTTTTTCCTTGTAACCTGGTAAATGGGTGCTAATACCTGTCCAAGATGGGGAATATGTTGTCTCCAGAATCCAAATAATCCTACAAACTGCTGTGCATCCTTCTTATTTCTGGGTTTCGGAAATTCTAAGATTTTTTTGCCTGGCCTTGGGTAATATTTCCCTGTGCCCTTTATGCCATTGGATTCCCAAGAATTTCATGGTTTGACTTGATCCTTGTATTTTGTTGAGATTGATTTCCCAACCCTTATCTTTCATGTGTTCAATTATTTTAGTTAAACAATCACTCACTGTGTATTCATCTGATCCTCAATGTAATGTGTCAAACTAATATCTGTAGGCAAATGAATTTCATCTAGACATTCTGCTACTGTTCTATGACAAATTGTAAGGCTGTGCAGATACCCATGTGGTAGGTGTGTAAAAGTGTACTGCCTACCTTGCCATGTAAAGGCAAACTGATCCTGGCTTTGTTCTGCAATAGGAATGGTAAAGAAAGCATTTGCTAAATCAGTTACGGCATACCATACCCCTTCTGACTTTTGAATTTTCTCTATTAATGTAACCATATCTGGTACCGCTGCAGTAAGAGAGGCAGTCTGATGGTTTAACTCTTTCTTTACCGGCCAAATCGGATTATTAAAAGCAGTACTAGTAGTTCGTACTACCCCTGCTTCTAATAAATCCTTAATTGTATTTCCTATTTCTTCCTGTACCCCTGGTATATGGTATTGTTTCATATATACCTTTTCTTTCACTGGGGATAAAATTACAGGTGGCATTTTTATCTTTCCCACTGTTACAGCTGAAATATTCAGAGAACGTGCTTGTAAACCAAATTGGTATGATCCATCCGATAGATGTAAAGTCATACCTTTCAGTACATCTATTCCAATAATGCACTCAGGTATCAGTACAATTAGTACAGTGTATGTCCCTATTGGTAACTGTCCAATCTTCATAGTCAATTTTGTTTGGACTGCCTCAGTCTGTTTTCCACCCAGACCAGTTACTATCACTCGGGGTCCCTTGAAATGTCTAGGATTCCCATAAATTAATGTGGCCTCTGCTCCGGTATCTACCAAAGCTCGGACCCTTGCATGTTTCTGTTTTTCCATAGTATCTCTAACTTCACATATGGTCTGTGGTCCAACTTCCAGGTAGTTAACAAAGCTTGACCAGTTTCCTATGCATTTTTCTTTTCTGCAATGCCTGCAAACAGAGCCGTAGCTGATTGTATACCCCACCATGCAGTTCAGAACCCTTTTCAGCTTGTTGTGTATCTTACCTTCAGAGTTACTTACTACCTCCGTCTCTACCTTTGCTTCTATCTTTCGCATTCTTTTTTTTCAAACCCCTGTCCTTATACATTTGCCATAATGTTTGTGTATCTGATCTATCCATATCTTCCTTTTTTACTCCATCTTTAAGTAAAGCTAAAAACATCTTCTTCCTAGTTACTTTGCTTGATTTCCCTTCATTATTTTGTGCATTATTTGTCCGTGAGCTTGATCGGGGTCCCCAGTCACCCAGATCAGCTAATTGTCTAATCGCTTTTGCTACTGTAGACAAGGGATTCCCTGTCTGGTTTATCAGTAGCGTCATAATGACTTGCTTATAAGCAGGCAGGGCTGTGCGTATGATGTAATTACGCATGGCCGTTGTCATAGCTTCATTCATCATATCAGGCTGCCCTATAAAAATTGCCATTTTCATTCCTTATTCTTTTAGTCTCTGTACAGCATCTTTTAAAGCCTACCAAGGTTTATCATTGGCAGGCCAATCAGATGCTGTTGGGTATTTTTTGCTACACCCCTGCACCACCAACTGTAAAATTGTAATATTCTCTTCACCAGAAAAACTTCAGAATTCATCTTGTATAGTGGGATCAGGACAGGGAGTAGAGAAGCTCTTTGCATCATCCCGATCCACCATTACAGTTCCTGCCCTTATATCATGCAGTCGTACCACCCATGTCAATAATGATTCACCAGGGAGCTGTTTAAACTTTGCTGTGATATCTGCAATCTCCTGAGTAGTATAATATTCGTGTACCTTATCCAGGACTGTCAGTCCCCTCTGCACTAATATTGCATTACCTTGTTGGTCACTCATTGCATTACCGGCCACGTCTCATTGTGGTAATGGGACAGGCTGTATCATTTTCCGCCTAATAGATGGTTTTACATCTTTTACCACTGTTTCATCTTGTTCTGAACTACCAGCTGAGTCACTGTCCTGTTCATCAGGAGAATGCCTAATGTCCCAATCCCATTTGTCTGGATCCCAGCTTACCCCAGCCACCGCTACTTGCCGACGGATTTTCTTCTCATTTATTTTTCCTTTTCGCCTCTTATATTTATAATGGGCTACCTGAACTGCAGCTCTTTCAGCTATGTTCTGGTAGGCATCTGTTTTATCCATTAACTTATTTTGGCATTGTAACATAACTATTTTAGTTTGCAATTCATCTATGCGTTTTTGCAGGTTTTCTGCTTTCAATTTCATCATATGAAACTGATCATGCATTTTTCTCTATGCAGACAGCAAGAACCAGCCGCGTCTGCGTTTGGCACTTAATTCCTTTCCTTTACAAGTTTTAAGACATTTTATAACATCGTCTGGTTCACCAGAGGCTAGTAATGCATCCCAATTTTCACATAACCCTGCATTTTCAGACCATTCTGAAGCTAATTTACTATATACATGAACATCGTCCCAACCCGGGATACGTTTTTCCTTATCACTATTCTTTTCCCTTGGTAGCCTTTTTTTGAACATTTTGGAATCCTGTCGATTACACCAAATGTTCTATTTTATTTTCCTACTATTCCGCAAATGTTCTAACTTAAAGTTTACCAAGAGTAAAGAAGAGGCTCAACACTTCAGTTACTTTCAATGCTTTACTTAGTCAGATATCAAAATTCATACTATTATACAAAACATTACAATAAAGAAAAAGAAAGAACATCACCAGTTAAACTATGAAACTTCATTCGAGTCTTTCAATGACTGGGAAATCCCGGAACAGTCAGACCGAAGATTAGTTCATCTGGAAGCATAAGTCCTATGTGGTGCGTCTATCTGTAGGTGAGATTTCAGTCGGCTGTCTGGAAAAAACCTTCTTTTATACAGGCAGGACACTAGTGTAAACAACTGTACTGACTTTAGTCATGCATCCCTTAAGCTGATGTGGCATAGTGACTGGGTGTTGGCCAGACAACCAGACACCATGCACATTCCAAACTTAATACACAATTCTGTTCCCTTAACACCCTGACATCTGTTACTGCATAGACATTTTCTGTTCCCATAACTCTCTGACATCTGTTACTGCATAGATATGTCAAATTGCACACATTAGCACCCTAACTAACCTGCTAACTGGATAAACAGACACCATGCACAACACATTCCAAACTTGATACAAGATTCTGTTCCCATAACCTTTTAACACCCTGACATCTGTTACTGCATAGTCATGTAAGATTGCACACATAGCTGTTCTAACTAATTCATAACTGAACTGTTTTAATACTGGATTCAATGAAGCTATCCTTCAAGCATATCTCTCACCAGACATGTCACATTTGTATCTCACCTTTCCAGATGCTAACTTAATGCATTTCACAAGGCATACTACTTTACCTGTAGCAGTTACATTGACACTGGTGGACAACCTTGTCTTTCTTTAGCTCCTTTTTTGAACAGCTATTCATTTTTTACCTGCTGTGTTGATTACATGGTTATGAAGTTCCGTTTACTATTTTCAGGAAGCCTCACCCCTGCCACCCTTTTCCTTTGTAGTACCGAGACAACACTTTGTCTTATGTCATACTCTGTGTAGTGTTCCCCCTTTCATTTTATACTTCATATGTATGTACCACCCTCCCTTTAACACACATACTGTCCAATAAGACTGTTTCCTTTTTTTGTAGCTTTCTATGCCAGTTATTGCTGTTCTGTCATAATAATTTATTCAGGAAATCATTATCATCAAACCCCTTTTCCCATTTTCTCCATGGGGTTAGGGTATCTGGTCAACTGTCACCATTTCTGTCTCTGTCTCGATTTAGTGTCACTCTCCTACCTTCTTTGACAGTCATACCTGACTGTTTTAAGTGTTTTCTCACCCAATCCATCCCTTTCCTGGACGTCCTCTTTCCTCTTGGCTTCTTCTTGTCTATCCCAAATCTTCTTCACCAGACTGTCTTCTGCTTTCCTTTACATGTGGTCCGAACCATTGCAGTCTCTTCAGGAAATGTGCACAAATAAAAGAAACAAAACCAGAATGATTCAGTAACCTCTACTGAGTAGCTAACTGTGAATAACTTAGCTCTTTCCCTACAGCACTAAAACCAGGACTGCAGGTTTCTCCCAATCAGTATTCTTTACCTTTCCATGATGTTCCTCATTTGTTCATTTTTCTTCTTTCAAAAGCGGTCATTGTACTGTTTGTGTTTTTTACTCATTTTTGAATGTGTACCCAGCATGTTGAGGAAAGATCCAATGAGACATGTATTTATAGAATTATACTGTTTAGTTGTTCAGACAAGTGGATGTGCCAACAGAGCAGTTTGACAGCCTTCTAGATAACTTTATTGTAGTGCCAAACATTTTTTTTTCAAAATTAATTTTCAGGCTGTGTTGACAGTGGTGGATGGTCCCATCTTTCATTTCCTCTTTTTTGAGTAGCTATTGTTTATTCATGTCTGTATGAAGTAAAGGGATCACTTTTTATAAGTGGTCATAAAGTCTGATATCTACATCATCAGCATAGAAAAGAGTGTTTGGTTGGAGCAGGGAAAAACTATTAGTGTTTTTAAAAATTGAAAAAAGCAGTGGATCAAGAACTGAACCTTGATGTACCAGAGTCGTAATAGGTAAGGGATGAGTAAAGCACTGGTCTCTCCAAACTTTGATTACTGTACTCTCAGGACAGCTTGAAATCCATTTTAATGTGGTTTGGGTAGAATCGTGTCAATGCAGGTTAACATCCGCAGGTGACTGACTCTTCAAGTTAAAACATTTGGTCAGCTAAGTGAAAACAATGCCTTTTAGTCAGTCTGCATTTATGGAGTTGTAAATATCCTTTGTCGGGGGAATGTTGGGCAGTAGTTGAGCAGTGGCCCTTGCAGAAACCATGTTGTTTTTCTTTCAGAAGTCCATATTCATCTAGATAGAGTTTCACAGGGGGCAAGCATGGCTTTTCCAGGATTTCTGATAACAGTGAATAGACTGAAATTAGACAGTAAAGATTCCATTTATTTTCTGGTATCTTATTTGTGCAGTGAGGTGATGGCTGTTGCTTTCCAAGGTTTAGGAAATCAGACCATGAATAAAGGTAGAAGTTGTCTGGTTTTGTGTGTGTGTGTGTGTGTGTGTGTGTGTGTGTGTGTGTGTGTGTGTGTGTGTGTGTGTGTGTGTGTCTGTGTGTGCATGTATTGCTATGAATTAGTATCTTGTCCAACCTTTTGCCTATATAAGGTACGCTTCCTGCAGCACTAAATAAGCTAAGGTGGTTATTGGAAGATGAATGTGAAAGTGAAAGGGTATGATATAACTGTAAAAGGGTGTTTTGAATTGTAGTCATACACCATCAGATCCAGGCTCACTGCAGGTTTGAATGACCTTTAGCTAGCAGTTTACTTCTGATAATGTTACTGTCTGGAGTTTAATACTGACAGTAAAAACAGACAGGTTCTTTAATGTATGGTTTGGTTGAAGAACATCAGCCCTGGAACCAAACAAAAAATAATTATAAGTACATGATGTACATACAGTTGATATTTCAGATAGAGCTCCAACCTTGGAATCTGAGCTGTTACTAGACAGGGAGAGGTCAGTCTTTGATTTGGCTCTTCTAGTTATTAATTGATACCCTGACAGAAATTTGTGGAGTTACATAATACAATTGTTTCTTTTAGTTTCAGGAAATTTTCTTTAGCTGTTGTGATGAGCTTTTTGCAGTTAATCATGGACATGAAATATTTATTGCATGA
The DNA here is from genome assembly GCF_019279795.1 of Protopterus annectens. NCBI lineage: Eukaryota > Metazoa > Chordata > Ceratodontiformes > Protopteridae > Protopterus > Protopterus annectens. Next base: position 858,657,370 of record NC_056731.1, read on the forward strand.
TACTAGGGCTTTAACACTTATGTAGTTTTGAAAAAATATATCCTTTTTTCCAAGTGTATTTGAGGTCAAAGGGCAACCGTAATGCTGACAGGTTTCTAACCCTTTTTTGTTTTGCTATTAAACTTTTTTTCTTGCAGTAGTAGGAGAATGCCTGCATTTTGGAACTGTAACACCCATAATTACATGTCCTGAAACTATGAAAAATATACAGCAGATTTCTAAACATTTTGAGTTACCCATGAAGTATTTTTCCAGGGGAATGTGTACCCCATCAGCTCTCTCTCTCTCTCTTTATATATATATATATATATATATATATATATATATATATATATATATATATATATATATATATATATATATATATATATAAACAGTGGATATAAAAAGTGTAAACACCACTGTTAAAATGCCAGGTTTTTGTGATATAAAAAATGAGACCCAATTAATCATTTCAAAACTTTTCCCACCTGGCTGCATAAGTGTGCACACCATTAAACGAATACTTTGTTGACGCACTTTTTGATTTAATTACAGCATTGTACAGGTTATACACCTGCTGTCAATTAAAGAGACTTTGATTAACCCCAAATAAAGTTCAGCTGTCCTAGTAGGATTTTCCTGAAATTTACTCTGTTGCTTGCTACAGCAAAAGCCATGATTTGCAGAGAGCTTACAAAGCATATAAGGGATCTCATTGTTGAAAGGCATCAGTCAGGAGAAGGGTAGAAAAAACTTTCCACAGCATTAGATATACCATGGAATACAGTGAAGACAGTCATCAAAAAGTGGACAAAATATGGGACAGCAGTGACATTGCAAAGAAGTGGAAGTCCCTCCAACATTGATGAAAAGACAAGATGAAAACTGGTCAAGGATGCTGCCAAGAGACCTGCAGCAACACTGAAGGAGCTGCAAGAATTTCTGACAAGTACTGGTTGTGTACTACATGACAACAATCTCCTGTATTCTCCATATGCCTGGACTATGGAGTAGGGTTGCAAGACGGAAGCCTTTTCTTACACAGAAAAACATCCAAGCCCCACTAAAATTTGCAAAACAATACAGTAAGTCTCCCAAAAGCATGTGGGAAAATGTGCTATTGTCTGATGGGACCAGTGTTGAACTTTTTGGCCACAATTCCAAAAGGTACGTTTGGCACAAAAACAACACTTTGCATCACCAAAAGAATACCATCCCCATGGTGAAGCATGGTGGTAGTAGTATCATGCTTTGGGGTTGCTTTTCTTCAGCTGGAACTGGAGCCTTAGTCAAGGAGGAGGGAATTATGAATAGTTCCAAATACCAGTCACTTTTGGCCCAAAACCTTCAGGCATCTTCTTGAAAGCTGAAGATGAAGAGGAATTTCACCTTTCAGCACGACAGTGACCCCAGTCATACATTCAAATCAACAAAGGAATGGCTTTACCAGAAGAAAATTAAAGTTTTGGAATGGCCCAGCCAGAGCCCAGACCTACATCCAATAGAAAATCTGTGGGATGACCTGAAGAGGGCTGTGCACAAGAAATGCCCTCACAATCTAACAGATTTGGAGCACTTTTGCAAGGAAGAGTGGGCAAATATTGCCAAGTCAAGATGTGCCATGCTGATGGATGCTTACCGAAGAATGAATGCTGTAATTAAATCAAAAGGTGCTTCAACAAAGTATTAGTTTAAGAGGTGTGCACACTTATGCAACCAGCTTATTGTACATTTTTTATTTTTAATATTTTTTCCCCTAACTGATTTGTTTGTTTTTCAATTGAATTGTACAGGTTATTAGTCACATTAAAGGTGGGAAAAGTTTTGAATGGTGTAATTGTGGTCTCATTTTTCATATCACAAAAACCATATATGTAGATATACATATATATATATATATATATATATATATATATATATATACACACACACACACACACACATATATATATATATATATATATATATATATATATATATATATGGGCTACCTGAAAGCTGACAATATCAAATCTGAAATCAATGAAAACTCACTTCAGTGAAAGACTGGATCAGTGAATCTGTTCCCAGGGTAAGTAACCTGTTGGCCAAGAAGGTGAACTTTACCCTTTTCCCAACTGTAGTGTGATCTCAGAGTTGGTATATTTAGCTGGGGGAGGGGTGGGAATGGTGCGGTTTGGCTTTTGTGACTTTTTGTATGACTGATTACTTACCCTGGGAATATATTTGTTGATGTGGTCTTTTGCTAAAGTGAGTTTTCATTGATTTGGTCTCAAAGATATTTGATATTGTGAGATTTCAATGTTATGAAGTAGACCCATGGGTGTGTGTGTGTGTGTGTGTGTGTGTGTGTGTGTGTGTGTGTGTGTGTGTGTGTGTGTGTATGTATATATATATATATATATATATATATATATATATATATATATATATATATATATATACACACACACACACATATGTGTGTGTGTGTGTGTGTGTGTATATATATATATATATATATATATATATATATATATATATATATATATATACACACACACACACACACACACACATATGCACTAACTCCAAAATCTGTATCTCAGAGTAACAGAAGTGTTTCAAGATAACATTACTACCTTAAATTTAGTATATATTCCCTCTCTCCCAATTTACAGACTTGTTCTTTTAAGAGTTGCAGTTATGGTCCTCAGAATATCAGCTGGTATCCTTGGAAAGCAAGTACTTTAGCACTGTATTATCGTTTGACAGAGAAAGCACAAATGTCCAGCCCACAGAACTTTTTTAAGTGGGGAGAGCATTTTGTTTTGTTTCACTGATTTGAACATTTATGTTGTTCTTTTTATTTTGATCTGTTTTTGCATAAAACCCACAGTAATATTACAGGAATTGCTAAAGGTGTGTGTTGGGGGTAGAGGGATCAATAGCTGACTCAGAAAATCTCTGTGAACATTTAACTCATTACAGCCGAGAGATGCCTCCACATGTTTCTCTGATTATATCCTACTGACACTTCTAGGCATCAAATAGTGTTTGTTCATATTTGCATTAATAGTTCTAAAACCATTCTACATGTAAAGTATTAAAACAATTTCATCTCAAAGGAGAACCTGCCCTCTGCTACAATTTAACTCAATCCTTCAGTTTATTTTCTCCTTACAGTATGGTTCCAATTTTTTGTAGGTCCCAAAAACCTGCTTGTACTTTTTAAAACCTTTATTTCCTTGATTTGGTATCAGAGGAAGGGAAAGCCCACCTACTTTTTTAAGCTTAACTTCTCACATGCTTTGCAGAGGAATTTGTCTCCACCTTCATGAAATACCATAGACACAGATCAATCTGTGGTTTAGCCTGTTAGGTACTGCTGTCAGTCTTAGATGGGCAATTAATTCTGCTAATGTCAGGAACACAACACAGCAGCTGCTATAAAAAAGACAGAAAGCTGTGGAACTGTTTTCCACTGTTTTTATTGCATAGAGGAAGAGAACTTAACACTCCCCTTTCATAGCAAGACAAAGCAATTAGATCAGTCAAGGGTTTAAAAGCAGTTGTCACTTCTTACAAATATACATAAGCAGCAACACAGTATTGAAATGCTAAGCCTTAAATGTTGTTTATTTGTAATAGTTTACGTTAGGATAACTTAAATGAAGTATGAAAGATTTCTGTGATGTAGAGAAAATTCAGAATTTTTTTTTTTGCGAAGTATCAACACATTTACCATTTTCAAGCCCCCCCCCCCCCCCCCCCACACACACACACACACACACAAGTCTTTCCAGGCTTGTTAGTTGTTGCTGAAGCACCTACCAAAGGGAGAAAACGCTGAAAGGAGAAAGGAGCCACTTTTGAGATTTTAAGTATTTTCTTCTGCTTTTTTGTTAAGAATTACTGCTTTGCCACCTACTTTTCAGCGTTTTCCTGCTTGCTAAAGTTTATATCTGTATTAGAAACAGTATTTAGAACACATCTAGAGCCTGTTTACTGCATTTCCAGTGTTGCACTAATTTAAAATAGTTTTTTCTCTTAAAACTGCATTTTACCTGACTTTGGCCTAGCACTCAAGTGTGGGGTCATTTATTGCACTGTTGTGATTATTTTGCTACTTGTGTATCTCTGCTACCTTTAAACTAAAACAAAAAAATCTTGCTTTTTTCATACTTTCTGAAATTTAAGAAAGTTCAGTTATAGATCTGCTGTTCTGAACTGTTTGTAATTTTCTTGGAGGCAGTGCTTGCTTGGACTAAAGAGAAGTCTCTGTGTTCGCCAGTGGCAGTGGTTAATACTGAACCGCCTGCCTGTCCCTGTAGGAGTGGTTACTGCCTAGAAGCTGTAGTTTTATTGGCCATTTTGGGTCAATTCTAAATTCCTTGATCTCTATCTCTTAAAACCCTGCTGCCTCGTGGTATTGGCATCTTTCCAAGCTTGTTAGTTATTGCTGACGCACCTACCAAGGGGAGAAAACGCTGAGAGGAAAAGGAGCCACTTTTGAGATTTTAAGTATTTTCTTCTGCTTTTTTGTTAAGAATTACTGCTTTGCCACCTACTTTTCGGTGTTTTCCAGCTTGCTAAAGTTTATATCTGTATTAGAAACAGTATTTAGAACACATCTAGAGCCTGTTTACTGCATTTCCTGTGTTGCACTTAATTTAAAATCGTTTTTTCTCTTAAAACTGCATGTTACCTGACTTTGGCCTAGCACTCAAGTGTGGGGTCATTTATTGCACTGTTGTGATTATTTTGCTACTTGTGTATCTCTGCTACCTTTAAACTAAAACAAAAAAGAAAAAAAAATCTTGCTTTTTTCCCACTTTCTGAAATTTAAGAAAGTTCAGTTACAGCACTGCTGTTCTGAACTGTTTGTAAGTTTCTTGGAGGCCAGTGCTTCCTTGGACTAAAGGGAAGTCTCTGTGTTCACCAGTGGCAGTGGTTAACACTGAACAGCCTGCCTGTCCCTGTAGGAGTGGTTACTGCCTAGAAGCTGTAGTTTTATTGGCCATTTTGGGTCAATTCTAAACTCCTTGATCTCTGTCTCTTAAAACCTTGCTGCCTCATGGTTTTGGCGTCTTTCCAGGCTTGTTAGTTGTTGCTGAAGCACCTACCAAGGGGAGAAAATGCTGAGAGGAGAAAGGAGCCACTTTTGAGATTTTAAGTATTTTCTTCTGCTTTTTGTTAAGAATTACTGCTTTGCCGCCTACTTTTTGGCGTTTTCCAGCTTACTAAAGTTTATGTCTGTATTAGAAACAGTATTTAGAACACATCTAGAGCCTGTTTACTGCATTTCCTGTGTTGCACTTAATTTGAAATTGTTTTTTTTCTCTTAAAACTGCATTTTACCTGACCTTGGCCTAGCACTCAAGTGTGGGGTCATTTATTGCACTGTTGTGATTATTTTGCTACTTGTGTATCTCTGCTACCTTTAAACTAAAACAAAAAAGAAAAAAGAAACATAAAAATCTTGCTTTTTTCCCACTTTCTGAAATTTAAGAAAGTTCAGTTACAGATCTGCTGTTCTGAACTGTTTGTAAGTTTCTTGGAGGCCAGTGCTTGCTTGGACTAAAGGGAAGTCTCTGTGTTCACCAGTGGCATTGGTTAAAACTGAACAGCCTGCCTGTCCCTGTAGGAGTGGTTACTGCCTAGAAGCTGTAGTTTTATTGGCCATTTTGGGTCATTTCTAAACTCCTTGATCTCTATCTCTTAAAACCCTGCAACCCTCTTTTAGCACGGTCTTGCGCACAGAGCAGCGTCGGGCAGCGCTGCTTAAACAAGCTTAAACTATTCCCGGCTCCACAAAGTGTACTCTTCACTTTTTCCCTTAGAACTGCTCTAAATCTCAAATTAAACTCTGTTCTCATTCTAAAGTCCTGCACCTGCTCGTATAAGTAATCTCATAGGTAAACACAAACTAAAGCACTACATCCTCTTATACTCCTTCAAAGCACTTGCTCCCTATTGGTTCTTTCTGATCAGTCAAAAAGTAGTTCCCTATATTATTCAGGCATGTCCAAAGGTCAATTTCGAGTTTACTCTCCAGTCCAGCTGGTGAATCTGGGAATCTTGAGGCAATGTAACAACTGCCTTATGTATACAGACCACCCTCTCCTCCTCCCAACAAGCTCAAATATATGTGAGAGATGCAGCAATATAGCCAAACTGGAGGCTAAGCTCTCTCAACCCAGTACTGACACAGCCTGTCAGGAGGAGAAGGTAACCACACACACCACAAATCCAGTCTCACATAGACCTATCGCATCAGCAAACCAAACACATAAACACACAAAAACATACTCGGAGGCTCTAAATAAAAATCTGCCTAAGCAGCAGAGACTTCCAAAGCAGACATCCAAGCAACACCTACCACAAAACAATATACACGTAGCACATAGCTCACAAAGTCAGTGTGCCACACAGTCACAGCCCTTAAGGCTAATCAACACACCTAATACACTTGTAATAGGCGACTCTATTGTCAGACACACTGATGTCCCACTCACCAGGCTGAACAAGGAGAAGGTCACTGTAAGCTGCCTGTCAGGTGCCAGGATCCACCACATAACACAAGCACTTGGGTCACTCCAAAGCAAGTACAAGTATGACTCCGTCATTGTCCATGCTGGTTTGAATGACCTGACACGTACCTCCCCGGACTACATGAAAAAAGACACACAGGAGCTCTTTGATCATGTAGCCCAGGCCGGTATGACCCTGACCTTGAGTAGCATCTTACCCTCACCAATAATGATGCCACAGTATAAAGACAAAATGATCAATTTTAACAATTGGCTAAAGTATTGGTGTCATTCAAAGGGGATCCAGTGTCTGTCAGCCTGGGATGACATGCTCGACAAGCCACGTTGCTTCGCTAGGGACGGCTTGCACCTGTCACCCCTGGGTTTTCGAATACTGACTAAGGCTCTTGCATCCCCCATAGTGCCTTTTTTAGGCAAGGCTCAAAAGACAAACCCACCCCCATAGACAACACAAAGAAAAAAAAACTAAGGGTAATGCTGCTCGATGCCAGAAGTCTAAACTTCAAGATGCATGCACTCGAGACTCTCCTCATTATGGAGAATATCGATATCTGTGCAGTAACAGAAACCTGGTTCAAGGCTCCCGAGAGCACCTCAGCACTACCAGGCTATACTTCATACCATGCTTTCCGGACCCAAAACTCGGACCGAACTACAAAAAGGAGGGGGATTATCTATATTTATCAAAGATACCCACACCTCCAGACTAGTGGCGCTGCACAAAGCTTTGGAGACCATCCATGTGCAACTAACAGTGGGCAAAACTGCCTTTCAGTTTGTAGCCTGCTACAGACCACCCTCCCAAACACAGGAACCTTACTCGGCTTTCCTGAGAACACTGGAGAATATGAAGGTCTCTCCAAACACTATTATATTGGGTGACTTCAACTACCCAAACATCGATTGGGAAAACTACTCAAGCCCAAACACCCTAGCCCAACAGTTCCTAGAATTTATAAACTCAAATGCTATGGAACAACTGGTCACCACTAACACAAGAGGGGAAAATATACTGGATCTGGTCATCACCAACATGGGGTCTCTATGTTCCACACCAGAGGTATACCTCTCATTGGTAAGATCAGACCATAAACAAATCTCACTGGACATCCATATTCCGTCCCCACCCCCAGCCAAGGAAACCACGGTGAAGAACTTCTCAAAAGCAAACTTCACACTTCTCAAAACTGAGGTGGAATCCTTCAAAGGCCCCGGGCCAGTGGACAATATGGCCCAAAATGCAAAATCCTTTACAAAAGCATTCTATGGACACTTACAGGAATGCATGGAGCATGCTATCCCAAATAAAACCAAGACTCACTCCTCCAAAGGCAGGAGACCTGTCTGGTGGACCCCGGCCATAAATAAGTTATACAACAGAAGGAGAAAGCTACTACATGACAGAGCAAAATCCCAAAAAGGGAAGGCGTCACTGATCAGTACAAGCAAGAAACTACGCTCCCTCATAAAATATTCTAAGGCCAGCTTTGAAAGAAAAATTGCACAAGACACTAACGATAATCACAAGGCCTTCTTTAGTTATGTCAGAAACCTGGGAGGCAACTCCCAGATATGCTCTGAGTTAGTGCAAAATGACAAAAAATTCACTGAACCCACAGACATTGCCAACATCCTGGCAGAAAGGTTCAGTGCAAACTTCTCCCCCCCCTTCCACCCCAAAAGAGCAAATGTCTATCCCAACAGAGTGTAGCCTTCCTGAGATCACAGATGCACAGGTGAGAGCTGCCCTCTCCAAAGCTAAAAACACAGCATCAATGGGACCAGACGGTGTCCCGGGCTGCGTCTTACACGAGCTCCAAGAAGAACTAAACCCTCATATAAAGTCACTGTTCAATCTCAGCCTTACTACAGGATATACTCCCAAGGAATGGCATACAGCAACAGTGGTCCCACTCCACAAAGGTGGTGCCACAACAGACCCCGGAAACTATCGGCCTATAAGCCCGACTAGCCTGGTCTGCAAAGCTATGGAACGTATCATCATGGAAATCATAAACAAAGACATTGGGAACCTCCAGACACTGGATCCTACCCAATTCGTCTTCGTTAAGGGCAGATCTTGCCTTTTGAACCTGGTCGACTTCTTTGAAACAGTTACCAAAGCCATAGATGAAGGGAAGGTAGTCCACACAGCCTATCTGGACCTCGCAAAGGCCTTTGACACAATACCCCACTTAGGCATCATAAATAAGCTCACCAGCTTAAATATCAACCCCTATGTCACAAGATGGGTTGCAAACTGGCTCAGGGATAGAACCCACATGGTCAGAATAGCAGGTGCCATGTCAGACTCTAAACCAGTTACAAGTGGTGTCCCACAAGGCTCAGTCCTGGGACCTCTCTTGTTCGGTATATATTTCTCCGAGGTACAGGCTAACACGGGTGGACTATGGCTGACCAAGTTCGCAGATGACTGCAAACTGGGTGCTATATTCGACTCTCCAACTGACACAAGCATCCTCCAAAAGGGTCTCACAGAGACGGATAACTGTTGCCAGAGCCATGGCCTAAAGCTAAATGCCAAAAAGTGCATAGTCATCCCCTTTGGAAAAACAAAGTGCCCACAAATTACCTCATAGGTGGTAATCCATTAAGTATGGAAGAAGTAATTAGGGACTTGGGGACCCAAGTAGATAGAAATCTCTCCTTTGACAATCACGTTGCCAAAGTGGTTAGAAAGACCTTCTATATAGCCCGCCTTATCATTAAAGGGTTCACATCTAGATCAAGAGAGGTCATTGTGCCCCTCTACTCATCACTTATCAGGCCCATAATTGAGTACAATGCCCCATTTGGGATGTACCTTACCCGACACCTTCAGCAACTGGAAAGACCCCAAAAGTATCTCACCAAGAGGATCAAGGGGCTCAAACAGATGCCCTATGCAGTTCGGCTAAAGAAACTCCAGCTCTACTCAGTTGCGTACCGCCTACTCAGAGGCGATCTGTGTCTGACGTATAAAGCCATGTCCAACCCAGAATTAATGGACATGCTTCACCTCAGGAAATCTAAATCCCTTAGAGCTACATGCTCCAGGGACCTGAACCTCAACACAGAAATAAATAGGACATGCTGGAGGGACAGATTCATATCCCAGAGGCTCCCCTCACTCTGGAACAAAATCCAATCCATGTCAGGTAGAGCCCCTCACTGACCCTCTTCAAGAGAAATCTTGACGAATGGATGGGAGATCGTAAGTTTACCCCTGGGATCTCTTCGGTGTCGCTGCTTGACAGAGGTACAGTAAACAAACCTTAAAAGGGCTACCTTCTGTGACCTACTATACAAAGGCACAGTCAACTAATCTAAAAGGGTGGGGAAAGCCAAACATACTCTGGCTAGGCATATAAATGCCCTAGGGCAGATAGCCTAGTATTAACTTATGAACCTATGAACACGCACAGGACAGAATAGAAAGAAAGACAAGTGGCAATCCTATCAACTAGGTGCACTGATACTGTTTATAAAAAGGCCTTTTATGCTTTTTTGTGACATCCTTCCAGAGAGGGATACATATCTGTTACACGCAGATCCATGGTAAGAGATTTCCACTGACTTTGAGTCAGTCCTTATAGTAGTAGAGTGCATAAGCATTTTGTAGTTCACAAAGGAAATGTGACCATTGATGGCAACCATAATATACAGATGAATGTACTGCAGCATACATTTACTACATGCCTTGCATTAAAAACATTAAGAAAATGAAATCAGAAGTACTTAACTGTGTTTAAATACACACGCGCAAACATACACACACACACACACACACACACACACACACACACACACACACACATTGACACAGTTAGACGTGCATTTAAACACAGTACTGCTTACCACATGTAATATTCTACATGCTGCATACATTTTCATTTACACACACACACACACACACACACACACACACACACACACACATATATATATCTGTGTGTGTTTGTGTGTAGAAACATAATTTGTTTTTATTTAAAGGACATGAAGCACACACGCCCACACACAAACAAGCATATAATCTACTTCTCCATTTTATAAACGCACACACACAATTTTTGTACACATGTATTATGTATATATGCAGCAGAAGAGAAAAAACATGTATCCACCATGTTGAAGGCAAGTAAAACAATTTAATAGTCCAAGGTTAAAAACAATTACAGAACCGAACCTACAGATCTACTTTCATATATCGAAATCCCAAATAATTGAATTTCAGTTGTTCAAGACCACAAAGCCAAACTTACAAATTCCTGAAAGGTTAAATGATCGCAGTTTGAATTGTCGAACACTAATGTTTTCCTATGGGTATCTGTGTAAGTAGTGTAATGTTCCTTTAAAATTTTTAGTTTGTAAGAAAGGAAAATGGCGGATGTTCAGTTTAACATTGGTGGTAGTTTGGGTAAGTGGAATAAAACAACAATATACAGAAAACAGTAAGGAAATGATTTTATATAAGGGTAAATTAGTGCTTTTAGGTATGAAGGTAATGTAATTATTTTTTATTTAAGCACTATTTTTTCATTTGGGATTTTCAAATTGTTATAGAATACTTCTACTGGCTGTTTTCCTCAATGTAGTATGATCTTGGAGTTGGTATATTAATTTGCAGAGGGTGTGGGGGTGCAGGAGGGCATAGTCCCCTGCAAAAGCTTAAATATGAAATTGTTTTGGGCCAAGGGTTTGTGGTGGTTGTGCGTTTTCATTTTCGATATTCTGACATTTGGTATTTTAGTGTTTTGTACTTCCGGGTTCTTGGTCACAGTGAATTGTAGTTTGATTATTTGGGATTTCGATATATGAAAGTTGATCCATGCATATATATATATATATATATATATATATATATATATATGTATATATATATATATATATACACACACACACACACGTAATATATATATATATATATATATATATATATATATATATATATATATATATATATATATATATATATATATATATATATATATATATATATATATATATATATACAGTGGGTGGATGTAAAAAGTATGCACACCCCTGTTAAAATACTAGGTTTTTGTGATATAAAAAAATGAGACCGCAATAAATCATTTCAAAACTTTCCCCACCTTTAATGTGACCTATGACCTGTACAATTCAATTGAAAAACAAACAAATCTGTTAGGGAGAAAATATAAAAAATGTACAATAAGCTGCTTGCATAAGTGTCCACACTCTTAAACTAATACTTTGTTGACGCACCTTTTGATTTAATTACAGCATTCAGTCTTCTTGGGTACACATATGCCATCAATTAAAGTGACTCTGATTAAGCCCAAATAAATTTCAGCTGTCCTAGTAGGATTTTCGTGACATTTACTCAGTTGCCTGCTACTGCAAATGCCATGGTTCACAGAGAGCTTACAAAGCATCAAAGGGATCTCATTGTTGAAAGGTATCAGTCAGAAGAAGGGTACAAAAAAATTTCCACAGCATTGGATATACCATGGAACACAGTGAAGACAGTCATCAAAAAGTGGAGAAAATATGGGACAATAGTGACGTTAAATCCAAAAGAGGAAAAGTGTTCAAACCACAACTGTAAACCAAAAAAAGAGATCACTGGACAGCCATTACCCGCAAAAGTTTTTAATGACACAGCAACCACAAAAGATCACTAGGCACAAATTAGTAACAAATTTCAACATTAAATAAGGTGCCCAATTTCATTAATTGCATACAATCAACACTAACAAATTAGTTAACACCAATTACTAAAACATTCAACATGAAACATTAGAAAAATATAAAAAATAAATAATTAATTATGCAGTGTAATTTGTATATAAACCTAGAGTGCCTTATCAGATTTGGACCTTAACTTCGGGACACCTATTAAATTTGTTTTTAGGAAAGGAAGAAGCATAAAGAACATATTAGAAAGTTTTGGTTCTGGCAGAAGGAACGCCAAAAGAGTGGGAACTTACAAGTGTGGCGCTTGCCCACAATGTCCCCATATTCTCAATTAATCAGAGATATACATTACTAGTCATAATAAAAAATATTTCTGCAACGGTTTATAGTAACTGTGAATAAAAAGGGGTAGTATACCTTGCGAAATGTGAGAACTGTGAATGTTTCTATGTGGGGAAAACTGAGAGGTGTTTAAGGCGATGGATTTATGAGCACCTTTATGACATTAAAAGGGGTAATGTAAAGAATGCCCTTTTTAAACATAGTGAGACTAGTGGACACACATCATTTACATTTTTTGTCATAGACGTGGTCTTAAAGGATGCCAGAGGGGGACCATGGGAAACACAACTGGGTTATCGAGAGGTCTTTTGGCAGTTAATTTTAGAAGCCAATACGTGGCCTGGGTTAAGCGACATGATATGCCTGGCACCAGTTTTAAAGTTGCGGGTTGCCAAATTGTAAGTTCTGTATCTAACAACATACACTTATTAGTTTATTGAAGATGCATTTACATATTTTTATATGTTTTTATATACTTCAACATTATTTATTGATTATTATACATATTTTTACACAGCTGTCCTACTACACATTTCACAAGATTTTAAGGTTTTTATGAAATATTTATATGTAAGACCTGTATTCACAACACCTTTTATTTAAAAACATCTTTTATGTGAAGGGTTCACCCTCAGGGAGGTGGTTTTAGGTTTTTATTTTGTAGGTTCAAAACATCATTTTTATTATTATTATTACTGGTATTTATTGTTAAGCACTTTTTTATATATAATACAATATATCCTTAGTGATATGCTTTTATTTTGGTTAGGTCAGTTGACAGAAACAAGTTATCAAAATATTTTTGTTTTAACCCTTGACCTGAGGGTACGGTTTTAGGATTTACAACAGGGTCTATTAATGGCAATTTTTAGAGTGTATTCTGCATTTTAGGTTTATATACAAATTACACTGCATAATTAATTATTTATTTTTTCTATTTTTCTAACGTTTCATGTTGAATGTTCTAGTAATTGGTGTTAACTAATTTATTGTTAGTGTTGATTGTATGCAATTAATGAAATTGGGCACCTTATTTAATGTTGAAATTTGTTATTGGGCTGTATTCTGATGAAGTTAATGGATGAAAACGTACTGCTTTTTGATTTCAGAGTTAATTTGTGCCTAGTGTTCTTTTGTGGTTGCTGTGTCATTAAAAACTTTTGCGGGTGACGGCTGTCCAGTGCTCTCTTTTTTTGGTTTACAGTAGTGACTTTACAAAGAACTGGACAGCCCTCCAAAATTGATGAAAAGACAAGACAAAAATTGGTCAGGGAGGCTGCTAAGAGACCTACACCAACACTGAAGGAGCTGCAAGAATTTCTGGCAAGTACTAGTTCTGTACTACATGTGACAACAGTCTCCCGTATTCTCCATATGTCTGGGCTGTGGGTAAAGCACATTTAATATTGCATGTTTCATGAGAGAAAAAAAAATCCCACTGAAGGCATTTGGGAAGTAGCAGAAAGATTTACTTTGGAGTCCTTCTACTTATGATACTGCAGGGATCATTTACTGCAGTGAGAGTTTTCACACCTCAGCATTAGAGTATGGGGGTAGGTGTCAATTCTTTTAGAACTACAAAAGAATATTTATAAAAGCCTGCTATATATCTACTTTCCTTTGCTGGAAGTAGCTAACAGCTGTTTATGGCATAAAACAAGCTCTGACAGACACATAAATGAGGCCGAGTCAGGGAAACATGGAATTAGCTCTGTTTCTGAAGGTTTGTTAGATGACAGTGCTTCACAGTCCTCCAATTCTATCTTAATAGCACGAAAAAACACCACCACTTCCTTATGTCTAGCATGACGCATATAAAGAGAATATGAAATGCATTCTGTGAAGAAGGAATGAAACAGGAAAACAGGATCATGTTACCAAGGCAGGCCAATCATCCACCATTTTGTGGAAAAGACATTAAAATTGTAAAAGAAGCACTTAGTGTGATTTTGAGGCATTAAAATAGTTCAGAAATCAAAGATACTATGGAAAAAAAACATGTTTTTAAGTTCTAAGGTGAAGTTTTCTTTAAAGCTTACAGAATGACAAACACAACTGCATTGATATTTGACCTCTGTTTAGTGCAAGTAAAGAGATATTAGTTATTGTATCTGATGTTGTCACTTTCATTCTTTCTCAACTTGTGGGGTCTTGGATTCGACTTGGCTATTTTCCAAGCTGAAGAATCGAAGCTCAAGCTCATCCCATCCTTTCCATAATGCCTTATTCTCCAACCTACCGCAGATCTCGTATGCTGCTCTTAGAGTAAGCTTCGAGGTTTCATTGCTCCAGAGCTCCTACAATGTTTCTGAGTGATTTCTAACATAGACTGTGAGTTATTTAGTGATTATGACTTACTGAAAATGTTTTTCCCTATCCTGACTCATTTGTCTCCTCTTTATTTTTTCCTTTTGTGTTAGTTAGTCGGGTTTTCATGCATCTTAACCCTTCCTGCCTTTTCTATATCTCTTTCTTTCTTTACTTCTATATCTCCAAAACCAAATTCTTACTTAGTTTAACATGATGGAGGCCAAGTCTGATTCTAAACCAGGCAAACCTTTAGAGTTTAAGAAATGCACTTCCTGTGGACACAAGATCTCATTAGCTGATGCCCTCAGGGAGTGCATTTACTGTCTGGGGTCTGATCATTTAGATAGCTCTTGTACCATTTGTGCAGCTTTCCATCCACTTTCTCTGGCAGAGTGGAGAAACAAGTTGATTCTCAAGGGTTTGCTTCCTTTATCCACCTCTTCTCTGTTCCTTCCACTTCAGGGTCTCAACCTCCCTCCAGGAAGCATAAGGAGACCCGAGACACCAGGAAACATTCCCTGGATAGGTCTTCTTCTTCTGTTTCAGAGCCAGTAAAAAAGGGGCTAAAGTCCTCAAATTGGAAATCCTCGGAGCAGACCCTCTTGCCTCTATCTTGTCCTCTTCCACCTCGAACTCCACTCAGCAATTCGGAGCTAATTGTATCACTGCAGAGATCTCTCCCAAGGGAAGCCTCTCCCAGAAAACCTTCGAGACCACCTTCAGAAACTTCATCTACCGGGTCTTGCTGTAGTTTATCCAAGAACATGAATAGGTTGATGAGGCAGTTTCTTCAGGCACAGATTCACATGGGGGGTTTTGCCAGCTCTGTGCCCCAATGGATCCATGAGCAGACTTTCCCCTTTTCACTCTGTAGCTCATTCTCCGATTTGACCTTTGGTTTTGGACACTGCTGGTGCATTTGTCCTAAAAGCCGAGATGTTGCAGTTGGTGGTGATCACTTCATCTCCAGTGGCCTCCCTAATGTACTTTGCTCCAACTGCAAAGGTGCCTAGCATATCTTGGAGCCATAGCCTTGACGTTGAGTCTGTAGGGTTAACTTCAACTCTGACATTTTCTGAGGCATCACTTACTCTCACAGCCTCAGCATTCAACAGCTCAAAGTCCACCCCCTTCGGAGCAGAGGGTTCCAGGTGTTTGGGGGGGGGGCATCTGTTCCATTAGCTTTGGCTCCTGGGGGATAATGCTCAGGTACTCTGAGTCCCTCTGCCTTTGAAGTGGTAGAGAGGATTCTCTGTCATCCTAGGAGGGCCTCGGTTCTTTATTTTTTGGCACTGCTCCCTGCCCCCATGGATCCTGTGATTGAAGCCTCTTGTCTAACATGGGGACAGCTGGTCCTAGGTAGCCTCCAATCCATCCCATCAGAGGAACCCCAATTTTCTTCTGACACCTCCCCGGAGCATCCCACCAAGGAGGTTCCTTGGAAGAGATGGTGTAAAAGGAGGCAGCTAGATTCCAGGAATGCCTCACTACTGACAGTGACTTAGAGGAAGGGGGAAGGGTCTCCAAGATCTCGACCTGAGCACCTGAGGACGTCTCCTTTGCAGACATCCTGGAGATACTCTGCCAAAGTGGTGGTTGGTATTGCAAAACCCTACCCCAGAGGAAACAGTGCTGTTGGAGGATTTCTGGTCCGGCCCATCTACATCCTGGGTCCCCCCCCGCAGATGCTCTTATTTAACTTGTGTCTACCAGGGCATGGAAGGAACCAGACACAGTGGACCCCATACTTAAGAGGGTTGACAAATTTCTTAGTGTACCTACAGATAGGACACATTGGACAAAAGGGATTCCAGTAGATGTTATGGTGGTTGCAGTAGCCAGTAAGAAGGTGCTGACTCATGAAAGCTGTTCTGTCCATCACCCTAACAGGGAGTGTAGTGCTATGGACAGGTTTGGCAAAAGAGTTTACACTTCGGCCAACTTCACCTTATGAGCGTTGAACTACTTATCGCAATTTACTAGGCTACAAAGAGACCTTGTCAAAGAACTCTTTAGCTCTACCCCAGAGTCCATGTCTGCTGGGTATCAGATGACCTTTTCCTCCAGAATGGCTACTCTACAGTCAATGTCAAATGTGTCCATGAGGTTGAGTTCCCACTTTGCAGAGGGTGTCTCTAAGGCAGTTGTTTCAGGCATTACCATTAGGCGCCATGCCTGGATGCGGCTGTGTAACTATCCAGAACCTTTCAAGGCATCATTTGTCAGTGCACCCTTCGATGGATCATTTTTGATTGGCCTAACAGTCAGAGAGACACTCTCCCATAGTGAGAAAGATGGGAAGACCTTGTCTGCCATTGGAATACATTTTTCTACCCCACAAAAGTCCTTCTCCAGGAACCAGCATGGGGAAAAAAATTGTCGTTCAAGAAATCTCAAGGTCCTTTTTAGAAATCTCAGGGATACGTTTACCCCAGAGGCAGAGAGGGTAACAGTTACAATGGGAGAAGCTGCCCCCATGGCAGAGGGGGTCCACAGAACTCAGGGTCTTGAGACTCTTTCTCATACAGACCCTTCCATGGCTCCTGAATGGTTGCCCGGCTGCCCTCCTCTAGAGGCAGTCGTGGGGGGGACACGTTTCCTTACACCTACAAGCCTGGGCAGTTGTCACAAATGATCAGCGATTGCTAAGGATGATATCCAGAGGATACTTTTTTCCCTTTTGGAAGACCCCAAACCAAAGTCTCACCTCCCTGATGTTCCACCCTATCGGAGAGAGAAGACGGCTCAAGAAATTGCAAAACTGCTGCAAAAAAGAGTAATTCAGGAGATCCCTCCCAACTAAATAGGATCAGGCATCTACTCAAGATTCTTTTTTAGTACCACAAAAGACAGGGGACCTAAGGCCGATCCTGGACCTGACATCCCTCTAGAAATCAGTAAGGAATTCAAAATTCAGGATGGTCACGTTCCATTCCATTATTTCTCTTTTGAGAATGGACGACTGGATGTGCTCTATAGACTTGAAGGATGCGTACTACCACATCAAAATGGACAGGTGCTCTAGATAGTACCTTTGTTTCAGGCTGGGAGCCAGCCATTGCCAATTCAGATCGCTGTCATTCGGTCACACCACAGCTCCCAGAGTGTTCACCAAATGCATAGTGGTTGTCACAGCGCATCTTAGGCTGTATGGATTCCCTGTGTTTTCATATCTGGACGACTGGCTCCTAACTGCTCCAACCAGGCATCTACTTGTTCAAGCCAGGGATTATCTATCACAGCTAGCCCCTGCTCTAGGCATAATGGTCAATATGCAGAAGTCCCAGTTGCAACAGGTACAAACCATAGACTTCGTAAGAGCACAGCTGGACACAACATCAGCCCAGGCCTATCTCACTCTGGACAGAATTACAAGTTTACGATTACATATCAGACAGATTCTAGCTATTCCAGCTCCCCTGACAAATCTGGTGCTCAGAAGTTTGGGCTCGATGGCGGCCACAATAACTCTGTTACCCACAGCACACCTACACATGAGAGTCTTGCAGTGGACACTAGCAGTCCAGTGGTCATTACACAGGCTTCCCTTACACCTTCTGATCAAACTGTTATGGGTATGCAGAGACTCTCTTCTTTGGTGGCTTCATTCCCCAGAAGTCACGCAGGGGCAGCCCTTTGTTCTTCCACCTCCCAAATCCATGCTGACCACGGATGCTTCCCACAGGGCGTGGGGGGATGCATTTTCTGTATTGGATGGTCCAAGGCATGTGGACACCTCAAGAGACCAAATTGCTTATCAACATCCTGAGATGACAATGATCCTTCTAGCGTTGCAAGCACTGCACAGCTTTCTTCCTCTAGGGACTATTGAGGTACAGTCAGACAATTTGTCAGTAGTCTGGTACATCAACAAACACGGAGGAACCAGATCTTACTCATTGTGTCGAGAAGCGATGAGGGTGTGGCAATGGGCGATCTCTACCAACTGTTTTCTCACTGCAGCACACATTCCAGGGGAGACCAACATCCTGGAGGACAGGCTCAGCCAGGTTCTTTTGATACCTCACGAGTGGTCTCTGAAATCGTCAGTGGCAAATATGATTTTTCTCAAATGGGGTCAACCCTGCTGCGATCTATTTATGTCCCCCTTCAACAGATGCAGCAGTTTCTTTGCCCTGATCCCTCCCCAGGGACAGTCACCAAAGGATGCTCTAGTCCATGCTTGGCCCCCCAGTCTACTTTACACTTTTCGTCCAGTTGCCTTGATTCCAATTCCTGCAGAAAGTGTACAGGTTGAAGAGCAAAGTTATCCTCATTGCCCCCTTCTGGCCTCGTCAAGTCTGGTTCACCTTTCTGTGGTCTCATCCATTTTGCCCATCGGTTACTGTGGACCCAGTTCCAGATGTACTATCTCACCCCTCAGGGTATACTCACCCGGATCTCCAAGGACTGAAATTAACCACATGGCTTCTGCAATTCCAATGATGGCAAGGCATTCCAGGCTTTCATCACTGGTCCGAAAATGTTGATTTCCGCTCATAAGTCTTCTACCCGGAAAATCTACAAGATCAAATGGAAGAGATTTTCCTTATGGGCCCAGCAGGAACAAATAGATCCTTTTACTGCACCCATTTTGAAAGTTTTTGCTTTCTTGGCTTCCCTTTTCCAAAGTGAAGCTAGCTACTCTACCGTGAAAGTCCAGTAAGCAGTTATTTGTAATTTTCATATTACTGAAAATCTGTCATCTCTGGCTTCATCTAAGCTTTGCAAAATATGTCGAGAGGTACCTTTTTACTTTACTCCCCAATTAAAGATCCCACTCCTCCTTGGGATTGTACCATGGTTTTCCAAGCTCTAGTCCTCCCTCCTTTTGAGCCTGTGGCTAAAGCAGACTTGAAATGTCTTTCATGGAAAACAGTTTTACTGGTGGCTAACACCTCAGCAAGAAGGGTATCAGAGCTACAAGCCCTTTCTTGTAAATGCCCTTGTCTATCTTTCACAAAGATAGAGTTACTCTGCGTACCAACCCATCTTTCTTGCCCAAAGTAGCTACAGAAAATACTATAAATCAATCTGTCAATCTTCCTGTTTTCTTTTCCCAACTTTCAAAACAAAGGAGACTATATGTTTCATCTTCTGGATGTTCATAATCAATTATATTTTTTACCAGGACAGAACTACATTTTGCAGAAAATCAGAACAGCTGTTTGTATCTTTTTTCTGACGTAAGGAAAAGGTGAGCTGTCACTAAGACTACTCTTGCCATATGGTTGAAAGATTTCCTTTGTCTACTCTTCCAAGAGCAGGCCATTACCAGACAAAATCAAGGCTCATTCTACAAGGTCTATTGCAACTTCTCAGGCTTTTTGGTCAAGACTGTCGATTGTTGACATTGGTCAAATTCCCATACCTTTGTTACACACTATAAGTTGGACATTACCTCCAGAAACAGAACTGCCTTTGGCTGTGCAGTGTTCCATAATATCCTTCCATGAGGGCCACCCTAGGTTATTGTAGCTGAGGACTCTGTCCCACAGGCTGAGGAAGAATGAAAGTGACAACATCAGATAAAGAAGTTATGTTTTACCATAACGTTCCATATGTGTGTCACTTCATTCTTCCTCAACCTCCCCTCCCTCCTTCCCCATATCCATGGCTATGAGAGACCCGATGGATAAATTCATAGGAACCACAGTTCTTGCTTGAGCTCCTGATCTCTATACTTTACCTTTGGTACACATATGTTTATAAGGTGCATTTTTGTTTCAATTTATATGCAAACTCGATCTGAGGTAGTCTGGGGGAATGAGGCATTATGGGTAGGACGGAAGTAGCTCGAGCTTCTATTCTTCAGCTTGGAAAACGGCCGAGTTGGATCCGAGGGTCAGATCCAAGCCCCCACAGGTTGAGGAAGAATGAGTGACAACACAGATGGAACGTTATGGTAAGAACATAATTTCTTTTTATATAACATGTATTTATATTGTCTTAAATTTCTTGTTTTTCTAAATATTTCAATAAGCACAGACAGAACTGTTTGGCCTCTTATGAAAGTTCTCAGTTGGATGAACAAAATACTGCTGACTGTATGTGTGTAACTTGTGTCTTTGCTGAGATATTGTAAGTTGTTTACAGAATATTACAAACTCAATGCGGGTTAGATTCGATAAATCCTACACTGTGTACACAAAATGTATTCAGGAACTTTGTTATCACATTTATGTGCTTTCTAGTCACTCAGAAAGAATGGTGTACACTTAGTGTAGGTGTTATTGAATATTGGGGAGTATGTGTATGTGACTTATAAAATCCATTTTATGACCTAGAATCTAAGTAATACTTCCACTATAAAAAAATTTCTGCTGAAGATTCTGTTGTTCCAGAGATATGAACATATGATTGAAATGTGAGGACATAATTTGATTCTATCAAAAAGTTTAGGCTCTACCCATTGGAAGTTACAATTCAAATTTCCGTAGGAGGGAATGAGTTATGTAAGCCATTTCCATATGAGACAGTTTACCTAATGCTTAGTTGAATTCAATGTTGCAAAAAAGTGCACATGTTATACCTCTTTATGCTTCTCTAGAACTTACCCTGTAACCACAGATTGGTTAATGATGCCTTCTGTTATCTGTGGAATGTGGGCTTTTGGATTTATCCAGCAATCTGTCATGCTAACAATATCTCATGACTGAGTGCTTAACAATGCCTCAAAATAAGCAAATGTGTTTTTGACGCTGAATACATTGACCAAGAATCCCATAGCCACATTGTATTTGATGAAAGTAGCTTATACAGGACCAAAGGTTGAGCACAGACTCGCAAGGCAAAATAAGGATGATGAATATGACTAGAAACAGATTTCAGGACTGACCTTAAAAGTGTTTTGAGGGTGTGTACTACAGAAGGATGTGGCTTATTGTGAAACATAGAGAGATGGAGCCCTGACTATATCTCAGATAACCAGAGTTTGATTAACATATCAGATCCTGAAGGAGCTGGCATGGGGCAGCTGTGAATGAAGCAAATGACATCAGCATACCCAGCAATGGGAGGAATTAGCTGCATTCTAGACTATTGGAGAAAGAGTTTGATTAACAGATCAGATCCTGAAGGAGCTGGCATGGGGCAGCTGTGAATGACAGTAAGCTGTCTGTCGGGCGCTAGAATCCGCCACATAACGCAAGCACTCAGGTCTCTCAACAGCAGGTACAAATATGACTCAGTCATTGTCCACGCTGGTGTAAACGACCTGAGACGTACCTCCTTGGACTACATGAAAAGAGACATCGAGGAGCTCTCTGATTATGTAGCCCAGGCAGGTATGACCCTGACCTTGAGCAGTATCCTACCTTCACCAAGAATGATGCCACAATACAGAGATAAGATGATCAGCTTTAACAATTGGCTTAAACACTGGTGTCATTCAAAGGGGATCCAGTATCTGTCTGCCTGGGATGACATGCTGGACAAGCCACGCTGCTTCAAGGGACGGCTTGCACCTGTCACCCCTGGGATTCCGGATATTGGCAAAGGCTCTTGCCACCCCATAGTGCCTTTTTAGGCAAGGCTCAAATTCTAAACCTACCACCCTAGAACACAAAAAGGAAAAACTAAGGGTAATGCTGCTCAATGCCAGAAGTCTAAATCTCAAAATGCACGCACTGAGGCCCTTCTCAGTATGGAGAACATCGATGTCTGTGCTGTGACAGAAACCTGGTTCAAGGCTCCTGAGAGCACCCCAGCGCTATCAGGTTTTACCTCATATCATGCCCGCCCCAAAATCCGGACAATACCAAGAAAGGAGGGGGTATCCATATTCATCAAGGACACCCACACCTCAAGACTGGTGGCAACGCACGATGCATCGGAGACCATCCAGGTGCAATTAACCATAGGCAAGACTGCTCTGCAAATTGTAGCATGTTACAGGCCACCTCACAAACTCAGGAAACTCACATGGCCTTCCTGAAAACACTAGAGGGGATAAATGTATCACCAAACACCATCATACTAGGTGACTTCAATTACCCTAATATAGACTGGGAACACTACTCAAGCCCAAACACCCTAGCCCAAAAGTTCCTGGAATTCATAAACTCAAATGCCATGGAACAACTAGTCACCATCCCCACAAGAAGAGATAACATACTTGATCTCATCATCACGAACATGGGAGCACAATGTTCAACACCGAAGTATACCTCACTGGTGAGATCAGATCACAAACTAATCTCACTGGAGGTCCTCATCCCACCCCACCTGAAATAAAAAGACCACAGTAAAGAACTTCTCAAAAGCCGACTTCACACTTCTAAAGACTAGTGTGGTCTCCTTTCAGGCCCCGAGCCGGCGGAAAACAATACTCAAGCCGCTGAATCACTTACAAACGCCTTCTACCAGCACCTGCAGGACTGCATGGATAAGGCAATCCCAAGCAAAACAAAGACTCTTTGTACCAAAGGCAAGCCCAGTCTGGTGGACCCCAGCCATAAACAAACTCTACAACAAAAGGAGGAAGCTACTACAAGATAGAGCAAAATCCTTAAAAGGTAAGACACCCTTGATCACTATAAGTAAAAACTAAGAGCTCTCATAAAATCATCCAAAGCAAATTTCGAGAGAAAAATAGCTAAAGACTCAAAAGACAATCATAAGGCCTTCTTTAGCTATGTTAGAAACCTAGGAGGAAACTCCCAGATATGCTCAGAACTAGTTCAAAATGATGTGAAGATTACTGATCCTACAGACATTGCCAACATACTGGCTGACAGGTTCAGTGCAAACTTCTCCCTCCCCCAAAAGGAGAGATATCTATACCAAATGAGTGCAGCCCCCAAACATCTCCAGCCCAAGTGAGAACTGCTCTCTCCAAAGCAAAAACACAGCATCCATGGGACCCGATGGTGTCCCCGGCTGTGTGCTCCATGAACTCAATGAGGAATTAAACCCACAGCTAGGACAGCTGTTTAATCAAAGTCTTACCTCTGGATACGCACTCCAGGAGTGGCGCACTGCAACTGTGGTCCCACTTCACAAAGGCGGTGCCTCCACAGACCCTGGAAATTACCGCCCATTAGCTTGACAAGCCTTACCTGCAAAGCCATGGAGAGGATCATAATGGACCTCATAAATAAAGACATAGGAATTTGCAGACTTTGGATCCAACCCAGTTTGGCTTTGTCAAAGGCAGATCATGCCTTTTAAACTTGGTTGACTTTTTCAAACAGTCACCAAAGCCATTGATGAGGGAAAGGCAGTCCATACAGCCTACCTCGATCTGGCTAAGGCCTTCATACAATACCCCACTCGGGTATCATTGAAAACTCATCAGCTTAAATGTTAACCCATACATCACAAGATGGGTTGCAAACTGGCTGAGTGACAGAACCCACAGGGTCAGAGTTGCTGGCGCCATGTCAGACTCAAAGCCTGTCACAAGTGGTGTCCCACAGGGCTCAGTCCTGGGCCCACTCTTGTTTGGCATCTACTTTTCCAAGTACAAGCAAACACAGGAGGGTTATGATGACAAAGTTTGCAGATGACTGCAAACTGGGCCATAGTAGAAAACACATCTGACACAGATATCCTTCAGAAGGGTCTCACAGAAATGGATAACTGGTGACAGAGCCACGGCCTAAAGTTAAATGCCAAAAATGCATAGTCATACCCTTCGAAAACAAGGTTACCCCTAGCTACCAAATAGGTGGCAATCCACTGAGCACAGAAGAAGTTATCAGGACCTGGGGACCCAGGTTGATAGTAGTCTGTCATTCGACACCCATGTAGCTAAAGTAGTTAGGAAGTCCTTCTACATTGCCCACCTTATCATGAAGGGATTCTCATCTAGATCAAGGGAGGTCATAGTCTCCCTTTACTCATCACTCATCAGACCAATGATTGAGTACAATGCCCCATTCGGAATGTATCTGACCCGACACTTGCAGCAGCTGGAGAGGCCACAAAAGTTCCTCACCAAAAGGATAAAGGGTCTCAAAATCTGTCCTATACTGCCCGACTGAAAGAACTCCAGCTCTATTCAGTCGCCACCGCTTGCTCAGAGGTGACCTTTGCCTAACATACAAGGCCATGTCAAACCCAGATTTGATGAATATGCTTCACCTCAAAAATCTAGATCCATCAGAGCCACAAGGGCGGAGACTTAAACCTCGACACGGCTATTAATAGGACGTGCTGGAGGGATAGATTCATCACCCAAAGACTCCTATGCTGTGGAACAAAATCCCGTACATGTGAGGCAGAGCACTCGCTGGCCTTGTTCAAGAGAAATCTTGACCAATGGATGGGAGATCGCAGATATACCCCAGGAATTACCTCAGTGTCACTGCTCGACAGAGGCACAGCAAAATAATGGGTATAGTTCCCCATACTAAAGGGGTGGCGTAAGCCACAAAACAATGGGCTAGGCTTATAAATGCCCTCGGGCAGATAGCCTAGTATGAACCTATGAACCTATGAACCTATACCCAGCAATGGGAGGAATTAGCTGCATTCTAGAACATTGGAGAAAGACTTTGCCATCCACAGCTTGAGCAGCAGCATTTACCACAGCAATCAAGGATGGCATGGATAAAAGCATGCATGCATCCTGAATTGGAAGCCTTGCTTTGGTGGATAGATGGCAAACCATTGCTAGGGCATTATGAACTAGAAGCAAAAAGTTTCTGAGCCTTCTGTAGCTGACAGCACTCTACTATAGCTCATCTCTATCACTCTCAGTGAGAATGAGTGAGCCACTGGGCTTTTCACCCCTGGGTGAAATAAATGAGTCATTAGGGAGATTAGGGTAAAGACTTTTTGAGGACAAAAAAAAACACTTCAGAGAGAAGTACTGATCCCTTTAATCTAAGTTAGATTTATGGCCTAGAGCTGTCTGGATGAAAAAGGATGAAGGATGTTAGCAAATATTTGCTGCAGTGATATAGTTTCTAGCTGTCAGTATATTTATGACTAGATTTAGTTTACTACTTGTTGAGTGTGCATTGAAGTCTAGCCAGTTAGTGCTATACGACTGAATTATGAATGGGTTGGACTTGCCATTGTGATGTAATCAGTCACTTTTGAGTTTAACTTTGCCTGTAGAATGGATAGTTTGTATGGTAGGTGTGATTGAGAACCTCCCACTTCTGCCAAAAGAAATCCTTCAGATGTTTTAAGTATATTAACTGCTTGTACACTGCACAGTAAGACGCTGTCCGGTTCGATTCTCAGATAGAGCGTTTTCTGCATGGAGACATGCATGAATGGGCGTACCTTCATTGAATGTTGTGCGTCAGGGCTGGTAACTCGGCATGTAAAAATCAACTACCAATCATTAGCGGACCGGAGTTCCGCTGTGACGACCCCTAACCGGAAAAAGCCGAAAGACATAAACAAACAAACTGCTTGTACACTGCTATGTTTCACCTTGACTAATCCAGGCCAGTCAGAGCGTACAAGGTGTACAAGAAATTACTTTAAGGAATGGTAGTAAAAAGTTAGTTTGCTGCCTGTTGTCTTAACAGCAGTGAGGAAGAAGCAATATACAAGCAGCTATATAGAGTATAATAACTTTACAAGGGAGTGCAGATTAGTGCAGACAAGAACTTACTGACACAGATGATTTCAGATATTTACAGAACATGTTCCTACCAGATGTATCATCTGTAGATACTTAAGCAGCTAGTAGAGATACTCCTAAACTATGCTAACATCACAACCATAATGATAACCTGATAGCGCAAGAGAGCTACATCCCCTCCCATGAAAATTAACAGATGCTCATTTTATGTACAAGTAGTATTCTAGCAAACCAAAGCACCACAGTATCAGCTGACAAACTTTGAAATTTAAAATGTTACATGATAAAGATATGCTTAAACTAAATTATTTTCTTTTCTGACAATAATTTAGCAGAGTAGAGCAGTTTTAATGGTGAAACAAGTTATTACTGATTGCCCACTTGGTTAGCCATAAGAAGCACATTGAGTTCAGTGATTAAAATCCATTTGTTTGGTTGATTAGATTTTAGTATGATTATTTATTTGTTTATTTGCTTGTGTTTGTGATGGATGAAATTTTTCATACATTCTGTTGCAGGCATGTCAATATTATGTTGCCTTTATTTTGATCATAAGATTAGGCCGCATATAGAGTATGGGTTGTTATTCTGTCTGTATGCTGTGGAACAGATTTGGAAATTAAAAAGGGTCCAGTGGTATTTCACTAACAGAACAAGTAGCACTGAAAGAGCTACATAGAAAGACTTATGCAGATTAATTTATACTGTAAAATATAGACTTTTCAGAGGAAACGATGCATATGTGTTCTGTTAACAAGGTGCTAGCAGTTAACTTTTAAGAACTACCTCATATAACACAAGAAATATAAATTCAGTGGCAGAAATACATGAACTTAAAACTTGAAAAACATGCTTTGTAAGTCAAGGTTTATCCCATGGAATCAGTTGCCCGTTATTGTTCAGACTGAGAGTTCACTTGATTTGTGTGCACAGAGCAGGGTGTATGTCCCTGAATTCTGTTGAGCTATTATGCTGATAACCTTTAAAGGTTGTGAGACTGCTAGTACAATATACTGTAACACTGTGCGCATTGCAGAGAATTTAGAGATGTTAAACTGAGATGTTAAATTGCCCATGCTATTAATTTCTGAAAGCAAAAGCAAACCTTATTTTATCTAATTAGTTATGTAGAACAAGGGAAAAAATGTTTCATGCATTTAATAATCAGAATTAACCCCGGGATTCAATAATGCCTATTGTAACTGTACACTAAGTGTACACCATTCTGACTGAACAGA